>NC_091778.1:47473484-47776515 GCF_029378745.1 Bos indicus | reverse complement strand
CAAAAATATTGGAGTGGGTTGCCATTTCTTTCTTCAGTGGGCCACTGTTTTGTCAGAACTCTTCACTATGATCCATCTGTCTTGGGTGGCCCGGCATATTATGGTTCATAACTTCACTGAGTTATGCAAGTCACTCCGCCACAACAAGGCTGTGATGCGTGAAGCGTGTCTAAGCATACATTGTTATTAAAAGTGAAGCCAAGTCTGAAGTGCAGGGTATCTGATTTCTCAGGCAGAATGTTTAGCTAGCATGCTAAGCCAAGACTCTTGCAAATGTTTAAATTTGAGACTTAAGGATGATCACACACACATAAAACTCAGAACATATACTTATTTACATCATAAATAATGATATAATTCCACTAAAGCTAGGTACTGAAAGTCGCTCAGTCATGTCCAATTCTTTGTGACCCCATAGACTGTAGCCCGTCAGGCTCCTCTGTCCATGGGAATTTTCAGGCAAGAATACTGGAGTGGGTAGCCATTTCCTCCTCTAGGGGATCTTCCCAACCCAGGGATGGAACCCAGGTCTCCTGCATTGTGGGCAGATTCATTACTATTTGAGCCACCAGAGAAACCCAAAAAAAAGCTATGGTAAATAATCATAAAAGTAATCCTCTTGTTAAAAATTGCAAAACTGGTCATAACTTAATGTGACTGGCCTCAGTTTTTTTCATTCATGTGTTGGCATGTATATGCCAACACATACACCAAAAATATCCTCCCAACAATGGAAAGATTGGCACTGCTATATCAATACCAAAAAATGTTAATATTTATTTTTGAAAGTATTATGTATAAATTATTCATTCAAGTAAGAAAAAAAATGTTAATGTTGTATTATGATAAATACTGTCACAAACATTAACCCTATAAGAGAATTTCTTATAAACCATATATGTGGGAAAGTTTTAAAGATCCCATTCAGAAAAACAAAGATTAAGGACAAAACCTTTTGTCAATTGAAAAAAACATACCATTTTGATCATATCCTAAACACTTAGGTTCTGGAAAACAACTTCATTTTGTAGGTATTTAAATTAAGTCTTTTGAATTTAGTTCAGTTTCAACCTTAGAAAGCATCTAAGGGAAATTAAACCATTTCAATTAACCTCAAAAAAGTGGGTTGCTGCAAGGAGACTCAAGGAATCCAAAATAGTTGTGAATTTACTAATTGAGGGTTATTTAGCCTAAATTTCAAGGAGATGCAGAAGTTCCCACAGACACCTCTATCAGCTGGAGATGGCAGTTAACTGAATACATTAAAACCAGATTACACCCAATATCTCATGTCTTAGGAAGTGGAGTAATGCAAAAAATACCATGGAGGAAGCCTATATGTTTCAACAAGTCCCTATATGTTTCAATAGTTAATATTCCCATGATAAAATCTCAATTAAATAAGTATTTAATAGTATAGAAAAAGGAATATTGACCTTCTTCCCAGAATTTCAGTAAAATGGCCAAGACATTGCCAACTGATGGCAGCCATCTTGGATCACAAACTCAACTACTAGGATGAATCATCCAGATAGATTTTGTATATTTACCCCTTTCGAGTGATGAAAAAATATACTATAACTCCAGGAAATATAAGTCAAGAAAAGGTTAGGACTAGAATCCCCTACTGGTTCTTCATTCAAAGTACATTTGTTATACATATGACATGCTTTGCAGCATTATAAAACTGCATAAAGGCATATAATCAAAACTAAACAGTTCCACTCAAAATTATTGTTAAAAAGTTCTCACTCACTTGAACCTTTTGTAAAATATGGAGTTTGTGACAACCTAATCAGGAAATCTTTTAAGTCCACTTTTCCTTCATCTGAAAATGAAACATAAAGGAATGAATGGTCTTTGGTCCAGAGATACAAAAGTATGAAGTAAGAAGATATGCATGCCTACTAAATCTTCAAAACCAAAGTTAGTCCTATATTTTTCTGACACTGATTCTAATAAACATATCTTAGACTAATTATAAAAAGGAACATGATTATGATGACTCTTGTGATCTTTTTTTCTATAGAGCCAATGAACATTTTATGGATTTTACACATACATTAACCAATTGAGATCACTGTTTTCACATTTCCTCTCTGATACTATATAGATTCCTGTAATTTTTCAGCATTACAAATCCAGTGATAACTACCTATGTCTTCACAGAATATGTTTATCCACTAAATGATAAGTATCATAAACCAAATGAGCTATAATGTTTAAAGAAAACTACATATACTTATGAGCAAAGATATATTAATACAGGAACTACACAATATTTGGCTTTCTATCAGTAATATACTTGGAACTTAAGAAGAAAAAGAACACTACAAGGCTGTACATGTAAGCTAAACATTCCACTGGCAGAACTCCAAAGCAGCAATATAGCCTGTTTAGGACTGTAAGGAAACCATACTGGTAGAATGTATCATCATACTAAAGTTTAGGGCTTTGTTTCATGGGCACAAGACAACTTCACAGTTCCTAACCAATAAGCCATGATTCCAATCTCAGGAGGCAAAAAAAGGGGGGAGGGGAGGTGAAGAAGAGAGGAAGATTATACTTTTCTAGGATAACTCAATATGAAGATAATCCAGAACAAAATCTTACCCAAGCCTAGAGGCAAATTTTAATGTTGTTGAACTCATATTTGATTCCTTACCACTCAGCTCTGTGGATTTATGAGTGAAAATAGACACAAGTTTTATATATAATAAATGTCTTAGAAAAGAAAATACTTACTATCAACAGAAACTGATGAAAGCATCTGTTGTAATTCTTCCTCTGGAAAATAAACCCCCAGGCCACTCAGTATAGGTTGTATATCATCAATATCAACTTTTTCATTGGTGACTTTGTCTAATGCATTTGCAAGTTTATTAACCTCTATAAAAAGAAAATATTTTCAGTTTAAATACAAACTCTAATAATTAACTTTAACCATATTTCAAGAAATTAGTTTAAATACCTAGCATTTTTTCTTAAAGATAATATAGCATTCATTTTAAATACTCTCTTGAGGCAATTCTCATTTCAAACACATAAAATAGAAGATCAATTACAAGGCAAACTCATCATAAGAATTAAGCTCTGTATGTCCATTTCTGCTTCCCATTCTTTCCACATCCTTGCCTTATATGCCATGTTCTCTTTGCTGCTTCCCAGTTACTGCCACCTCAGTCTGCCTATTTCCTATTTTTTATTAAAACTTATACTGACTCTCTTTTACTTAGGGTAGAGAACATAGGTATGGTATATATGGTAATTCAGTTCAGTTCAGTCACTCAGTCATGTCTGACTCTTTGAGATCCCATGAACCACAGCACGCCAGGTCTCCCTGCCCATCACCAACTCCCAGAGTTTACCCAAATTCATGTCCACTGAGTCAGTGATGCCTTCCAACCATCTCATCCTCTGTCGTCCCCTTATCCTCCTGCCCTCAATCTTTCCCAGCATCAGGGTCTTTTCCAATGAGTCAGCTCTTCACATCAGGTGGCCAAAGTATTGGAATTTCAGCTTCAACATCAGTCCTTCCAATGAACACCCAGGACTGATCTCCTTTAGGATGGACTGGTTGGATCTCCTTGCAGTCCAAGGGACTCTCAAGAGTCTTTTCCAACACCACAGTTCAAAAGCACCAATTCTTCGGTGCTCAGCTTTCTTTATAGTCCAACTCTCACATCCATACATGACTAGTGGAAAAGTGACAAGGTGGACCTTTGTTGGCAAAGTAATGTCTCTGCTTTTGAATATGCTGTCTAGGTTGGTCATAACTTTCCTTCCAAGGAATAAGCGTCTTTTAATTTCAGGGCTGCAGTCACCATCTGCAGCGATTTTGGAGCCCCAAAAAATAAAGTCAGCCATTGTTTCCACTGTTTCCCCATCTATTTGCCATGAAGTGATGGGACCAGATGCCATGATCTTAATATGGTGATAGCTAATTAATATGCTAATAGAATTGGTTTATTTTTGAGGGGGTTTATATAGTCAACATGGCAGAGTAGGATGACTCTGAGATTACCTCCTCCCACAGACACACCAAAATTAGAACTATTACTTCCCTGGTGGCTCAGACGGTAAAGCGTCTGTCTACAATGTGGGAAACCTGGGTTCAATCCCTGGGTCAGGAAGATTCCCTTGAGAAGGAAATGGCAACCCACTCCAGTACTCTTGCCTGGAAAATCCCATGGACAGAGGAGCTTGGTGCAGGCTACTGTCCATGGGGTCGCAAAGAGTCGGGCACGACTGAGCGACTTCACTTTCACTTTCACTATAGAGCAACCATCTATGAAAATGATCTGAAGACTAGCAGAAAAGATTTGCCACAACTAAAGATATGAAAAAGGAACCAGGACTTCCCTGGTGGTCCAATGGCTAAAACTCTATGCTCCCAATGCAGGGGGTGTGGGTTCTATCTCTGATTAGGGAACTAGATCCTACATGCCCCAACTAAGAGTTTGCCTGTTGCAACTAGAAAAAAAGACCCAGCAAGCTGAACTAAGTCCTAGCACAGTCAATTAAATAACCAAATGTTTTTTTAAGCAGCTTATGAGTAGTCAAAATAATTTTTTTTTAAATAAGAAGGAACAACAGAGGATAATCACAATTGCAAAGGTTCTCCCTACTTCCTTCTTCAGGTCCAAGAATTTTTCAGTCATAGTTTCATCAAACATATCTTCCATCCCTTTCTCCCTCTTCTTCTAGAACCCCTAAAATATGAATATTAGTACACTTGATGTTGTCCTAAAGGACCCTTAAACTGTCGAATTTTTGTTTTCTTTTTGCTGTTCTGAATTGGTGGTTTCCATTATTTTATCTTCCAGGTCATTTTTGCATTCTCTATCACCTAGTCTGCTGTCAATTCCTTCTAGTATGTTTTTCATTTCTAGTATTATATTCTTCAGCCCTGGCTAGTTCTTTAATTTCCAATTCCCTGTTAAAATTCCCACTGTGTTCTTTATTCTTTTCCCAGTTCAGATAGCATTCTTAATACAAATGCTTGAATACTTTATCTGATAAATTTTTTGTCTGTTGTTTTGTTTTGGAGTGGGGGGGCTTCCCAAGTGGTGCTGGTGGTAAAGAATCTGACAATGCAGGAGATATAAGAGATGAGGGTTCGATCTCTGAGTTGGAAAATCCCCTGGAGGAGGAAATGGCACCCCACTCCAATATTCTTGCCTGGGAAATCCCATGGAGAGAGGAACCTGGCAGGCTACAGTACATGTGGTCACAAAGAGTGGGACATGACTAAGCATCTGAGCACCCAGCACCTTGTTTTTTGAGGTGAGGGGTTCTTATTCTTTTGTTTGAAACAAATTTTTCTGTCTTCTCATTTTGCTTAACATTCTCTGTCTTTATGAATTTAGGTGAAACAGTTACCTATTTCAGGTTTGAAGGGGTGTCCTTGTATGAAAGTGCCCCTATGCAGTTCACATGTGGCTTTGGTGGAAGAGTTACAAAATGTGAGCAAGGGTCATATCTTCCCCAAACATGTGCTAGCAGCTATCACCTTGGTGTGAGGTGCCACTGGGAATGGAGGGGCTAGAGCCAGAGCCAGGTGTGAACCAGAGCTTCTCATATGCTCAGTCAGAGCTCCAGACCCCTCCCAATCTGCTGCCTCTGTGAATACCAATAATAGCTGCCCTCACCCCATTCAGATGCTGTGCTGGCTCCTTCTATCACAAGTGTATACTCTCCTCAGCAATGGCAACCCTCTCCCTAGAGCAGAACTGCACCAGAGTCAGAGGGGCCAGAGAAGGTGCTCAGCATGGGCCAGGGTTTGCACTGGAGTGGTCACAGGAAACTAGCCAGAGTCCCAGGCAGTTTCAATCTGCTTCCTTTGCCTTGTTCCGAGGAATAAGCAAACATGTGTATGCTTTTCACAAGCAGAGTCTAAGTTTCTTACAGCCCTTCACCACTTTGCCAACAAAGGTCCGTATAGTCAAAGTTATGGTTTTTCCAGTAGTCATGTATGGATGTGAGAACTGCACCATAAGGAAGGCTGAACGCGGAAGAATGATACTTTCACAATAGTGGTGCTGGAGAAGACTCTTCAGAGTCCCTTGGACTGCAAGGAGATCAAACCAGTGAATCTTAAAGGAAATCAACCCTGAATATTCATTGGAAGGACTGATGCTGAAACTCCAATACCTTGGCCACCTGTTGCGAAGAGCTGATTCATTGAAAAAGACCTTCATGCTGAGAAAGCCTGAGGGCAAGACAAGAAAGGCGCGGCAGAAGATGAGATGGTTAGACAGCATCACTGACTCAATGGACATGAGTTTGAGCAAACTCTGGGAGATAGTGAAGGACAGGGAAGCCTGGCATGCTGCAGTTCATAGGGTCACAAAGAGTCAGAAATGATTTAGCAACTGAACAACAAACAGCCTGTTAGTCACGCTGGTTTTCAAACCAGCTGAGGGGACTCATCTTCCTAATGTCAGATCACAGGGCTGGGGTGCCCAATATGTGGTTTGAAATGCTCACTCCACAGCAAGTATCTCTGAGCCTTTATAATCCCTTTCCGCCGCGTGTCCCTTGCTAGGGGCACAGGTCCTGACCTGATCACTTCATTTCCCTTCCTACCCAACTTCATGGGGATCTTTCTACAGTCTCGGTTGTATAAGAGTCTTGCTGCCAGTCTCCAGTTTCCTTTAAGTGAGATTTACTCCCTATGCAGATGTATTTTTGATATGTTTGTGGGAGATGAGCTCAGCATCCTCCTACTCCACCATCTTGATCTCCTCTGGATCTTTATATATTTTTTAATGTATTATCTGTTGAACATGTTACCTAACCAAAAAACTAATTAACTAAAGAATTTTTAAGGTCACATATTTTTGGCATCCTTGTTAGAAGGCATACTATTTGCTTCAATTATAAGCTTATAAGTAATGTTAAAAGTTAAACTAGTGAACATTTGAACTTCATCTGAACTCCTAAAATACTAAATGTATACCACTCATTTAATTTTGTAGTGTGTTACTTATGATTTTATGTAAGTGGCTCATCACTTTTCAACAATTATGGTAAGTATTATCTATGTCTGAAATGTGTATAAAACTCCCTAATTATTCTCACCCTTAAAATCTTGAAAACGCTTACTGCTCTTCAATGCTAATAGGGCAGACTTCAGGGAAACATGCCCCTTTTCTGTAAAGACAAAAACAGTACAAAGATAAATTGATCAATTCAAGAAACATAAAGGACTTTCACAATGAGTTACACTGGTTACCTTAAAGTAGCTTATGAGTTTCTACCTCTGTAAACTTTTGTCCAAAACTGTATCCATTCTGTCCTTAACCAGATCTCATTCATGTCAAAACCAGATCATAAGTCCTTTTCAAGAAAGCCTTCCCTTGAGCCTATATTGCCCTCCAGCTACAGCTCCTTTCTTTCCTTTCCTTGACAACCTAATTCCTGAAAAGAAATGTTTTTATTCATATTTTATCATATCCTCATTCACACCTCAAACTGCTGCTATCTGGCTTTCTCTTCTCCTGAAACTGCTTTTACCAAGTTCACCAGTTGATTATTTACTGCCAAAGTGATGAACACATTTAATTCTTTTGTTTCATATAACACTTTCCTCCTTGAAACTTTTTTCTCTTTGTTTTGTGGTTACAGCTTTCTCATGGGCTCCCTCCTACTATTCTGCTTACTTCTTCTTAATGTCCTTTATAAACCACTCTTTCTTCACTATTACTTAAATGTTAGCATGTCCCAGTCCTCTATCCTTGGTTCTCTTTTTATTATACTCTATAAACTTTTTCTGAATTTAACTACAAGCAACATGTTGATGACTCTCAAACTTCTATTTCTAGCCTAGACTATCTACTGCATATCTTCAATTCTATGTCCACGAGCATCTCAGACACAATTTTATCTTCATTTTTGCACTAAAACCTGATCTTCGTCCTACATTCCCTATCTTATTAGAAAGTATCATCATGAAATAAGTCTCCCAAGCCAGAAATCTGTTATTCATCCTAACTCCTCTCTTTCTGTCTTCCGTAACTTAAACAACAATGATGTTTTGCCTCCTAGATATCATATTTGTTCCCTTCTTTCCATCCCTTGAGCCAATGCCTTAGTTCAACACTCATGATTTCTAACCAGGATAACTATGAGTTTTAAAATATCTCCCTACTTTCAAACTTACTCTCCTTTAGTCCTTTTTTAATTCCTTTTTTTTGAGATATAATTGACATACAGCACTATATAAGTTTAAGATGTACAGCATAATGGTTTGATTTGCATATATTGTGAAATGATTACCATAAGTTTAGTGAACATCCATCATCTCATATAGATACAAAATTAAAGAAAAAATGTTTTTCCTTGTGATGAGGAATCTTAGGATTTACTGTCTTAACAACTTTCATATATAACACACAGCAGTGTTAATTGTATCTATCATGCTGTACATTACATCCTTAGTACTTATTTATCTTATAACCAGAAGTTTGTACCTTTTGACCACTTTCATCCAATTCCCCCTCCCCCAAACCCCCTCTGGTAAACACAAATCTGATCTCTTTTTCTATAAATTTGTGGGGTTTTAGATGTATAACTGACATACAACACTGTGTTAGTTCCTACAACATGATACCTACAACATGATTCAGTATTTCTTTACATTACAAAATGGTCACCATGGTAAGTATGGCTATCATCCATCATCATACAAAGATATTACATTATTACTGTTTCACCTCTTAATCTTCCTCACCTGTTTCTCTCATCCCCCTACTCCATTCCCCTTTGGCAACTATCTGTTTACTCTCTGTATCTGTGACTCTGTTTAGGTTTTGTTACATTTGTTCCTTTGTTTTATTAGATTTTGCATATAAAATAAATCATACGGTATTTGTCCTCCTCTGACTTATTTCACTTAGTATAACACCGTCTTGGTCCATCTGTGTTGTCACAATCTTTAGTCCTTTCTCAACACCACTATCAAAATGTGTGTTACAAAGTGCAAAATTAATCATGTCACTTTTCAATGCTGAATTTTCAATGACTCCCTTGTGGCTCAGCTGGTAAAAAATCCAACTGCAATGTGGGACACCTGGGTTCAATCCCTGGGTTGGGAAGATCCCCTGGAGAAGGAAAAGGCTATCCATCCAGTATTCTGGCCTGGGTAATTCCACGGACTGTACAGTCCATGGGGTTGCAAAGACTCGGACACGACTGAGCAACTTTCACTAGAGCCTTCAGGGTAAAGTTCTAACTCTTCTGCTCAGAAAAAAAAACAAAAGTAAAACCCTTCTTTATCTGCTCTTGACCTTACTCCCAACAACTATGCACCACCAAGTCAATGGTCAAACTTTGATTTCATGATTTCAACAAGAACTGTAAAGTTCGTTGAAAAACAGACATACACACATGTGTGCCTTGGATCTGATGCATATATCTCTGAAGCAAGAGATCTAGAATGAAATCAAAGAATCTGGGTTTAACAAATTTCCTAAGTAATACTGATATAAATCAGTCAAAGATCCACTGCTGTAAGTTCTACTGGGCTTCTTAGAGTTCCTTTGATTTCTCAGCATTTCCTTCTAACTCCTTCCAGTCCCCTTCCCTGAACTCCCAGTTCTTGACTACTTCCTACTCATGTTTAAAAACTCAACTCCAATGTCATCTCCTCTGGGAAGAATTTTCTGACTACCCTATTGCGTGTGTACATATTGTGTGTGCTTTCCATAAGACTCAGTCAATGTTTACCTATATGGTATTTAACTGGTACAGTATCATAGTATTCAATTGGTGTTCTCGTTGTCATCTCAATATACTGTAAGCTTTTTTAATCTTTATGTATAGTATCCAGCAAGCAATAGGTGCTCAATAAACTTTCAATGAATAAATGAAATAGCTTTCCTCTGAACTCACACAACACAGTACCACCTGTATGAGAAAAATTCAGTCTTTCTTTACATGTTTCTCCTTTACTTTCACACTACCACCACACTCACAATACTTTTAACACCAGTCTGATGACAGAAGAGTTCCCACACCAAGCAATTCTGTACAACACCAGCTGGAAGGCCTATAATTTAACTCAATTCTGACACTATCTACCAGAAATAACATCCCATAGGTTAAGAGTTCAGTCCCACGAGACACCCCACCCCCACTTCAGATGCCAATTGTAAGTGGGAGGACTTCAGGCTACCCACAACTTCTATCCAACTTGGCTATAAACTGGGTGTTCTTATGACCTCCTCCCACTTGGGCTCAGTTATTTGCTAAAGCACTTCACAAAACTCAGGGCAACAGTTAGCTCTGTGTGCCAGTTTATTAAAAGATATGATAAAGTATACAGATGAACAGCCAGATGAAGAGATATATGAGGTGATATCTGGGAGGATCTCAAGTAAGCCTTCCTCAAAAAAGCATAATCAATTATACACTCAGTTTCCAGTCCCTCTTCCATCTTGGGAGCAGGAGTGGGATGGACTGAAAATTCTAAGCTTCTAATCTTGGCTTGGTCTTTAGGTTAACCAGCCCCCATTCAGCCCACACCCAGGAGCCCCACCAGAGCTGCCTCATTAGAACAAAAGATGCTCCTAGTGCTCTTATCACTTAGGAATTTATAAGAGTTTTAGGAGCTCTGTGCCAGAAATGAGGGCAGAGATTAAATTTATATTTCTTATTATAAATCACAATATCACATCAATTTCCCTGGCAATTATTCAAATTCTGCCACATTAACATTATACATTCACTGAACTTTTATATTCTGTATTGTAATATACTCTTTTGTTATTTATATCTTGCCTTACTAGCTAGACCAAAAGATTCCTAAATATAAATATTTTATATTTGTTTGATTACATATTACATGACACCTTACATATAATAGGCACTCAAGATCAAGTCTGCCACACTTAGTCATTCAGGACACGCACTGTATAATGCCAAGGAATTCTGTTTACACAGATGACAATGTGCCCCAGAAGCTGTGCCATGCATTAGCCCCAGTTATACTGACTGATGAAGCAAGTCAAAAACTCATTGAATAATATAAAAAAGAAAATATTTTTAGAAATTGATTTTAAGTTAATTTAAAAACATAAAAATTTTCAAAAATTGAAAATTATATATAATTTTCTCTGAAAGCTCTTAGGATTCACATCAATCAACCTTATGCCATAAATATCTCATGCAGAGGGGGTAAAGTCCTCTTCTAATATTTTCCTGGCCAAAAGCAGTTTCACATCAGCACAACCTTCTCAATTACTTTACCTTTCCTGATTTCTATAGTGCTGTAGGTACTAAAATCACACAAACAAATAAATATACCCTGATGGAGTCAACACAGAATATTTGATGGGGCTATATAGGCTTTAAAAAACCTTACTAATTTTATTCAAAGACTTTTTTATCAAGATAAATTCATGACCTCAGTAGAGTTGCTCTGTTAGACTGTTTTTTTTTTTTTTAATTATATACTTTATCCAGAAAACCAACTTATACTTGTTATATATACCATCAACATCAAGGGTTTTCTCTAACATCTGATGTTCTTCAGGCTTTACAGAAACACTGAGTTCATCTAAAGCAGCTTTTAAGTCTTTAGCTTGAATTCTGTTCCAGTTCATTGAGCTGACAGTATGGAGTGCAGTGTGTATATCTGAAAGCAAATGGGGATTCTGTAAGTCACTTAATATCGTTTGGAAACTTCTGAACAATAATGTACCTAAAATTCTAGACTATTGTCCAAACATGTATCTCAATTAACTTTATCTCTGTGATTCCAAAATTAATAAGACAAAAACAATCTTTTGTTTCAAGAATTTCCCTGAGAAACCAGTTATTTTTGATTCAATACAAAAAAAGTTGACTGAGTTTTTCTTATTTAGCTGAATAAAATAAACAATTTTTAAAAATCTAAATATAGCCATTATTGCATCTTGTAAGGAAATGTTCAATTTTTTTTTTTTTTTTGGTCAGTGAGAGAGATTTCAGAGCTTATCTCTAAGAAACTATTCAAATTTCAGAATATAAAGCTATTATTCCTGAATTTTCTTCTATTTAAAAATATTTCCTGCCTTTTTTTTTGCTTAGTCCTCATAACTTTTACTCTTTTAAAAGTACTCCAAAACTGTGAGAGTACTGTTTTTAGAAATATATTTTGCCTAAAAGCAGAAATGGCCTTTACTTTTTAACCTAAAAGATATCTATATACAAGGGTCAAATGCCACAAATGTAGATGAAATACAGACTGAAAAGTTTCAAGATTATAGGAAATAGATAAAAGGGTTTTTCTCTGAGGAAAATAAAAATGCTAGAGGTTCTTTCAAGCTGAAGCACTCTGCATTCCTCTGCTGCTAAGTCACTTCAGTCATGTCTGACTCTGTGCGACCCCATAGACGGCAGCCCACCAGGCACCCCCGTCCCTGGGATTCTCCAAGCAAGAACACTGGAGTGGCTTGCCACTGCCTTCTCCAAGGCATGAAAGTGAAAGTGAAGTCGCCCAGTCGTGTCCGACTCTTAGCGACCCCATGGACTGCAGCCTACCAGGCTCCTCCATCCATGGGATTTTCCAGGCAGGAGTACTGGAGTGGGGTGCCATTGCCTTCTCTGGGTCTTAGCTAAACCTCTAGGAGTTTTCTCCTCTAAACAGGATCCTCAGGATTAGACCCATGTCCCTAACTGCTTTATCACCAAGTTATACAAATCATCATACACTCAAAGTCACTATTTGGACCAGAATCCCTAGTTTCCTAAGAGACTATAGAAAAAAATTTTTCAAGGAGGCAAAATACAAATACATAAAAAAGTTACAGGATTAATTTATTAGATAAGAAAAATTTCCAACAAATCGTAATTCATGAGCTCCTTAATTTCTCCAATAAATTCCAGTAGGCTTTTTTGTAGAAATTTACAAACTGGTTCTAAAATTCATATGGTGATATGAAAAGACCTACAGTTGCCAAAACAACTTTTGAAAAGTTGGAGAACTGATACAACCTAATGGAGTTCAATGTTTATTAGAAAGTTATAGTAATTAGGCAATGTTGTTATTAGTGTAAAGATAGAAAAAAGACCAATAAAACAGAACAGAGAATCTGGGAATATATATATATGTGTGTATGAAATTAAAAGACGCTTACTCCTTGGAAGGAAAGTTATGACCAACCTAGATAGCATATTCAAAAGCAGAGACATTACTTTGCCAACAAAGGTTCGTCTAGTCAAGGCTATGGTTTTTCCTGTGGTCATGTATGGATGTGAGAGTTGGACTGTGAAGAAGGCTGAGAGCCAAAGAATTGACGCTTTTGAACTGTGGTGTTGGAGAAGACTCTTGAGAGTCCCTTGGAGTGCAAGGAGATCCAACCAGTCCATTCTGAAGGAAATCAGCCCTGGGATTTCTTTGGAAGGAATGATGCTAAAGCTGAAACTCCAGTACTTTGGCCACCTCATGCGAAGAGTTGACTCATTGGAAAAGACTCTGATGCTGGGAGGGATTGGGGGCAGGAGGAGAAGGGGACGACAGAGGATGAGATGGCTGGATGGCATCACTGACTTGATGGACGTGAGTCTGAGTGAACTCCGGGAGTTGGTGATGGACAGGGAGGCCTGGCATGCTGCGATTCATGGGGTTGAAAAGAGTCGGACATGACTGAGCGACTGATCTGATCTGATATATATATACACATATATATACACACACACATGTTATATGTGTGGTGTGTGTGTGCGTGTTAGTTGCTCAGTTATATCTGATTCTTTGCAACCCCATGGACTGTAACTGCCAGGCTCCTCTGTCCATGGAATTCTCCAGGCAATAATACTGGAGTGGGTAAAGCATTCCCTTCTCCAGGGGATCTTCCCGACCTAGGGATCAAACTCAGACCTCCTGCATTGCAGGCAGATCCTTTGCCATCTGAGCCACCAGGGAAGCCATATATATATATATAAATATATACATATACATATACACACACACATTTATATACAGTTGACTTTTGAACAATGTGAGGTTTGAGGCACTGACCTCTGTACAGTCAAAAATCCACATATAACTTTATGGTTGGTCTCCCATATTCATAGTTCTACGTCCGCAAATTCAATCAACTTTGGATTGTATACTACTATAGTACACATTTATTCAAAATAATCCACATATAAGTGGACCCAACCCATTCAAATCTGTGTTGCTTGATGGTCAACTGTGTGTGTGTATATATATATGTGTGTGTGTGTGTATGTGTGTGTGTGTGATTTTCTATAAAAGTACAAAGACAAATCAGTGGAAAAAGTATAGTCTTTTCAACAATGGTACTGGAACAAATGGATAAATGGATATCCATATTCAAAAAATAAAAGATCTTTGATTCAAACTTTACTTCATATACAAAATTTAACTAAAAATAGATCATATGCCAAATACGCAAAATGAAAATCCATAAAATTTTAGACTAAAACATACCAAAACGCCTTTTTAACCTCTAGTAAGGCAAAGATTTCATATATATAAAACCAAAAGCACAATGCATAAAAGAAAAAAACTTGATTAGACTTCATCAAAATTAATGCTCTTCTAAAGACACTTAAGAAAATGAATATACAGAGATAGGCAAAAGACTCATTTGCTAGGTATACATCGTATACTTGACTTGTACCCAGAATATTCACAGACATTTTTTAAAAATCCAACTTAAAAAGTGGAGAAAAGCTCTGAACAGATACTTTACCAAAGAAGACACACAGCTAAAAAGTAAGCACAAGAGAAGACGCTCACCAGCATTAGTCATTAAGGAAATTCAAACTAAAACCACAATGGATACAGCTATACACTTATTAGAATGATTAAAATTTAAAAGACAGACTATATTCAGAATTGGCAAAAATCTGGAAGAAGTGGAAGTCTCTTACATTGCTGGTGGGAATGTAAAATGGTGTAAACACTTTGGAAATTGGCAGTTTCTTAAAAAGTTAAATACATACCTAGTATCCAATCAATAACTGGCAATTACCCAAGAGAATTAAAGCATATGTCTATGCTTTATACAAATAGAAACTTTATTTGTAACAGGCAAAAACTGGAAACAACCTAATGTGTTTCAGTAGGTAAGTAAATAAATCATGGTATATCTATAAAATGGAGTACAATTCAGTCATAAACAAGAATAAACTATTGATACATGGTACAACATGAATTAATCTCAAAATAATTATTCTTAGTGGAAGAATCCAGAAAAAAAAAAAAAAAAGAGTACAACCACTGGTCTTCCCTGATAGCTAAGTGGTAAAGAATATGCCTGCCAACACAGGAGACACTCTGGCCCAGAAAGATCCTACATGCTATGGAACAAGTAAGCCCATGAACCACAACTACTGAACCTGTGCTCTGGAGCCCAGGAACCGCAATTACTGAGCCACACGCTGCAACTACTAAAGTCCGTGTGCCCCAGAGCTCATACTCAGCAACAAGAGAAGCCACCACAATGAGAAGCCCTTGAAACACAGCAAAGAGTGGCCCCTACTTACGGCAACTAGAGAAGGGCTGCAAGCAGCAACAAAGACCCAGAGCAGCCAAAATAAATAAATAAATAATTTTTTTAAAAAAATGAGTACTCCATTTGTATAAAACTTTGGGTATGCTAACAAATCTCTACTGACAGAAAGTACATCAGTGCTTGCCTGGGGATGGGAAGAAGAAGGATCTGGAAAGGCAGGAGAGATTACAAAGTGACATGGGGAAATTTAGGGGTTAAATGTGCTCATTACTGATTGTGATGACAGTTTCATAAGCATATGTGTATGTCAAAACTTATCAAATTGTGCACTTTAATCATAAAAATATACAGTTCATTTGTATGCCATTTATAACCCACGACAGCACTTAAAAATAATAATAATGACAAAATACAATGCAAACTATGACACATATCTAAAAGGAAAGAGTTATTGACTCACCTTTAAATTCAGAAACTGGCTTACTTGTGTTAAAAGTTTCCAAAATTTGTTTGAGATTTACTTCACCAGTTTCTAAAAAGTAAAGTATAAGGGTTATGAAATGGCAAGTTGTAAATGCTAATAATTATTAAATAACCATAACAGAGAGGTGGGTGAGCAAATTTTATAATTTCTGAAAAGTAGTTGGATAAAAACCAATTAATTTAAAATAAGTCAGTTCAGTTGCTCAGTCGTGTCTGACTCTTTGCAACCCCATGAACCACAGCACGCCAGGCTTCCCTGTCCATCACCAACTCCTGGAGTCCACCCAAACCCATGTGCATCGAGTCGGTGATGCCATACAACCATCTCATCCTCTGTCGTCCCTTCTCCTCCAGCCCTCAGTCTTTCCCAGCATCAGGGTCTTTTCCAATGAGTCAGCTCTTTGCTTCCGGTGGCCAAAGTACTGGAGTTTCAGCTTCAACATCAGTCCTTCCAATGAACACCCAGGACTGATCTCCTTTAGGATGGACTGGTTGGATCTCCTTGCAGTCCAAGGGATTCTCAAGAGTTTCTCCAAAAACACAGTTCAAAAGCATCAATTCTTTGGTGCTCAGCTTTCTTTATAGTCCAACTCTCACATCCATACATGACTACTGGAAAAACCATAGCCTTGACTAGACGGACCTTTGTTGGCAAAGTAATGTCTCTGCTTTTTAATATGCTGTATACTTTTACCCATAATCTGTTCTCTCAAAGGAAGGGGGAAAATCTAATTATATTAACTTATTCAGCTTAAACAATTAAATATTGATATATACATTTTACAGATTTGATGCCAAATAAACAGATATATCTTTAAAATATTTCCAGAAAAAGTTAATTTTAATTAGTTTTCAATATGCCTATGTTCTCATTATATTTCTAAGAACTAGTTTGTTCTTAGAAATATACACATACACAACAGATATTCCATGTACGTGGTAAAACTAAGGTTTCATAAAGCTCAGAACAGTACAGACTGTTCTTTCAAAAAACTCACCATCAGTAGATGTTTCATTCAGAATCTCCTGGAATGCCTTGTTGCTTAATGGAACTCCAGCACTCAAGAGTTGGGAGCTCAGTTCCTTTATAGGCATCTTATCATTTCTGATCTTTTCAAGAGTTGTAATCTCTTTATATAAATCTGTAAACACATGAAGAACAGAGAACAGATAATGAAGTTTGCATAAAAAGTTAACATCCTAGCTTGCACATAGCTTAGGTGTATTACAGAAGGAATTCTGAGTTAAAAAGTTTTTAAAACATATCAATGGGCTTTGCTTTTAGAAGCCAATTAATCAATAAGCAAAATTTAACATCACTGTGCTGTGCTCAGTCACTCAGTTGTGTCCGACTCTATGACCCCATGGACTGTAGCCTGCCAGGCTCCTCTGTCCATGGGGATTCTCCAGGCAAGAATACTGGAGTGGGTTGCCATGCCCTCCTCCAGAGGATTATCCCAACCCACGGACTGAAGCCAGGTCTCCCACATTGCAGGTGGATTCTTTACCATCTGAGCCACCAGGAAAGCCCAAGAATACTAGAGTGGGTAAACTATCCCTTCTCCAGGGGATCTTCTTGACCCAGGAATCAAAGTGGGGTCTCCTGCATTGCAGTAAGATTCTTTACCAGCTGGGCTAACAGGAAAGCCCAGCATCACTAGTTGGGCAAAAGTTTGGTTTCTGCAAAATTTTTGTAAAAACCCACTATTATTCAATATATATAAATACATTGCTTTTATACATTCTTTTCCCTTATAGGTTATTATAAGATATTGAGTTTAGTTCCCTATACTATACAGTAGATCCTTGTTGGTGATCTATTTTATATATAGCAGTGGGCGTATTTTAATCTAAAACTCCTAATTTATCGCCCACCTCCTCTTCAGTAACCATGCTTGTTTTCTATGTCTGTGAATGTATTCAACTTCTGTAAATAAGTTTATTTTGTATTATTTTTTAGCTTCCAAATATAAGTGATATCATGTGATATTAGTCTTTCTCTTTCTGACTTACTTCACTTAGTATGATAATCTCAAGGTCCACCCATGTTGCTGCAAAATGGCATTATTTTTTCTTTTTTATGGCTGAGTAGTATTCCTGTGTGTGTGTGTGTGTGTGTGCGTGCGTGTGTGTATCACACGTTCTTTATCCATTCATCCATTGATGTGCATTTGAGTTGTTTTCATATCTTGGCTAATTTAAATAATGTTGTGATGAACTTAGGGGGTGCATATACCTTTGTGAATTAGTTTTTATACACTTTGAATAAATACCCATAAGTGGTACAGCTGAATCATATAGTAGTTCCATTATTAATTTTTTTTGAGGAATCTTCATACTTTTTTTCCACAGTGGCTGCACCACCAATATTTCACCACTTTCTCACCAACTCCTTTTATTTCTTGTCTTTTTTATAATGGGTATTCTAACAGGTGGGAGGTTTAGATTTACATTTTCCTAAAAATTAGTGATGCTGAACATTTTTTTCATGTGCCTCTTGGCTATTTGTCTGTCTTCTTTGGGAAAATGTCTATTCGACTTCTCTCCCATTTTTTAAATCAGTTTTTGTTATTGTTGTTGAGTTGTGTAAGTTACTTATGTATTTTGGATATTAACTCTTTATTACATGTAGCATGGGCAAATATCTACTCCCATTTGGTAGGTTGTCTTTTTGTTTTGTTGATGGTTTCCTTTGCTGTGAAGAATCTTTTTAGTCTGATGTTGTCCTATTAGTTCATTTTTGCTTTTGTTTTTCTTTCCTAGGAACAAATATCCAAAAAAATATTGCTAAGACATTTCAAAGAATGAACTGCCTATGTTTGTTTCTAGGAGTTTTTATAGCTTCAGTACTTAAAATCATGTTTGTCTGTTGTGTGAGATAGTTGTCTAGTTTTATTTGTGTGTGTGTGTGTGGCTGTCCAGTTTTTCCAACGGCATTTATTGAAGAGGAAACTATCCATTCTCCAATGTATGTTCTTACTCCTTTGTTCTTCTCTGTTTGTGACCAATGTTACTAGATGTGTAGAGTTGGACTCCTGGGTTTGAAAATTTTAGACTTTTTTCATATTGGTTTTGTACCCTGCCAATTTGTTTATTATTTCTAATAGTTTTTTGGTAGAGTATTTAGGGTTTTCTACATATAAAATCATATCATCCTCAAATAGTGACTGTTTTACTTCTTTCTTTCCAATATGGATGCCTTTTATTTATTTCTTGCCTAATTGCTATAGCTTTCTTGAGTATGCAAAACCCTTTGACTGTGTGGGTCACAACAAACTGTGGAAAATTCTTAAAGAAATGGGAATACCAGACCACCTGACCTGCCTCCTGAGGAATCTGTATGCAGGTCAAGAAGCAACAGTTAGAAATGGACATGGAAAAACAGACTGGTTCCAAATAAAGAAAGGAGTATGTCAAGGCTGTATATTGTCATCCTGATTATTTAAATTATATGCAGAGTACATCATGAGAAGAGCTGGGCTGGATGAAGCACAAGCTGGAATCAACATTGCTGGGAAAAATATCAAAATGCAAATGATACCACTCTTATGGCAGAAAGCGAAGAACTAAAGAGCCTCTTGATGAAAGTGAAAGAGGAGAGTGAAAAAGTTGGCTTAAAACTCAACATTCAGAAAACTAAGATCATGGCATCTGGTCCCATCATTTCATGGCAAATAGATGGAGAAACTATCGAAACAGTGAGAGATTTTATTTTCTTGGGCTCCAAAATCACTGCAGATGGTGACTGCAGCCATGAAATTAAAAGACACTTGTTCCTTGTAAGAAAAGTTATGACCAACCTACACAGCATATTAAGAAGCAGAGAATCACTTTGCCAACAAAGATCCATCTGGTAAAAGCTATGGCTTTTCCAGTAGTCATGTATGGATGTGAGAGTTGGACTACAAAGAAAGCTGAGCTCCAAAGAATTGATGCTTTTGAACTGTGGTGTTGGAGAAGACTCTTGAGAGTCACTTGGACTGCAAGGAGATCCAACCAGTCCATCCTAAAGGAAATCAGTCCTGAATATTCATTGGAAGGACTGATGCTGAAGCTGAAAATCCAATACTTTGGCCACCTGATGTGAAGAACTGATTCATCTCAAAAGACCCTGATGCTGAGAAAGATTGAAGGTGGGAGGAGAAGGGGATGACAGAGGATGAGATGGTTGGATGGCATCACTGACTCAATGGACATGAGTTTGAGTAAACTCCCGGAGTTGGTGATGGACAGGAAAGCCTGGCATGCTACAGTCTATGGGGCCGCAAAGTGTCAGACATGACTGAGCAACTGAACTGAACTCAACTGAACTGAATTGCTGTAGCTAAGATTTCCAATACTGTGTTGAATAAGAGTGGCATCATTATCTTATTCCTGATTTTAAAGGAATAGTTTTTAGTTTTTCACCATTGAGTATGATAAAAGCTGTGGGTTTCTCATATATAGCCTTCATTATCAATGCAAAGAAATAGAGGAAAACAATAGAATGGGAAAGACTAGAGATCTCTTTAAGAAAATTAGAGCTACTAAGGGAACATTATGTTGAGGCATGTTCCTTCTATGCCCACTTTACTAAGAGTTATTATCATAAATCATCACTGACTTTACAAATGCTTTTTCTGTATCTAGTGAGATACCCACATATTTTTTATCCTTCATTAAGGTAGTGTTGTCAGGTTTTCCCAGGTGGCGCTAGTGGTAAAACAAAACAAAACAAAAAAAACAACCCTACCAATGCAGGAGACATGATATGCAGGTTTGATCCCTGGGCTGGGAACATCCCCTGGAGGAGAGCATGGCACCCACTCCAGTATCTTTGCCTGGAGAATCCCATGGACAGAAGAGCCTGGCAGGCTACAGTCCATGGCATCACAGAGTCGGACATGACTGAAGTGACTTAGCACAGCACACAAGGCAGTGTATCATGTTGATTGACTTGCAGACATTTAACCATCCTTGAATCCCTGGAATAAATTTCACTTGGTCATGGTGAATGATCCTTTTAATATATTGTTGTATTCATTTTGCTAATATTGGGTTGAGGATTTTTGCATTTAAATTTCTCACAGATATTGGACTATAATTTTCTATTTTGTGGTATCTTTGTCTGTTTTTTTGCCTTTTCATACAGTTCATGGGGTTCTCAAGGCAAGAATACTGAAGTGGTTTGCCATTCCCTTCTTCAGTGCAAAAAGGGAAAATGGTTGTCTAAGGAGGCCTTACAAATAACTGAGAAAAGAAGAGATGCTAAAGGCAAAGGAGAAAAGGAAAGATATACCCATCTGAATGCAGAGTTCCAAAGAATAGCAAGGAGAGATAAGAAAGCCTTCCTCAGTGATCAATGCAAAGACATAGAGGAAAACAATAGAATGGGGAAGACTAGAGATCTCTTTAAGAAAATCAGAGATACCAAGGAAACATTTCATGCAAAGACAGGGACAAAAAAGGACAGAAATGGTATGAACCTAACAGAAGCAGAAGATATTAAGAAAAGGTGGCAAGAATATATAGAAGAACAATACAAAAAAAGATCTTCATGACCCAGATAACCACGAAGATATGATCCCTCACCTAGACATAGTGCATAGTCAGGTGGGCCTTAGGAAGCATCACTAGGAACAAAGCTAGTGGAGGGGATGGAATTCCAGCTGAGCTATTTCACATCCTGAAAGATGAGGCTGTGGAAGTGCTGCACTCAATGTGTCAGCAAATTTGGAAAACTCAGTAGTGGCCACAGGACTGGAAAAGGTCAGTTTTCATTCCAATCCCAAAGAAAGGCAACATGAAAGAATGTTCGAAGTACTGCACAATTGTACTTATCTCACACACTAGACAAAGTAATGCTCAAAATTCTCCAAGCCAGGCTTCAGCAATATGTGAACCATGAACTTCCTGATGTTCAAGCTGGTTTTAGAAAAGGCAGAGGAACCAGAGATCAAATTGCCAACATCTGTTGGATGATAGGAAAAGCAAGAGAGTTCCAGAAAAACATCTACTTCTGCTTTACTGACTACACCAAAGCCTCTGTGTGGTGCACGACAAACTGTGGAAAATTGTTAAAGAGATGGGAATACCAGACCACCTGACCTGCCTCCTAAGAAATCTGTATGCAGGTCGAGAAGCAACAGTTAGAACCGAACAAGAAACAATGGACTGGTCCCAAATTGGGAAGAAATACATCAAGGCTGTATATTGTCACCCTGCTTATTTAACTTATATGCTAAGTACATTATGCGAAATGCTGGGCTGGATGAATCACAAGCTGGAAGCAAGTTGCCAGGAGAAATATCAATAACCTCAGATATGCAGATGACACCACCCTTACGGCAGAAAGTGACGAGGAACTGAAGAGCTCTTGATGAAACTGAAAGAGGAGAGTGAAAAAGCTGGCTTAAAATTCAACAGTCAAAAAACTAAGATCATGGCATCTGGTCTTATCACTTCATGGCAAATAGATGGGGAAACAATGGAAACAGTGACAGACTTTATTTTTGGGGCTGCAAAATAACTGCAGATGGTGACTTCTGCCATGAAATTAAAAGATGCTTGTTCCTTGGAAGAAAAGCTATGACAAACCTAGACAGCATATTAAAAAGCAAAGACATTACTGTGCTAACAATGGTCTGTCTAGTCAAAGCTACGGTTTTTCCAGTAGTCATGCATGGATACGAAAGTTGAACCATAAAGAAAGCTTGAGTGCCAAAGAATTGATGCTTTTGAACTGTAGTGTTGGAGAAGACTCTTGAGAGTCCCTTGGACTGCAAGAAGATCCAACCAGTCCATCCTAAAGGAAATCAGTCCTGAATATTCACTGGAAGGACTGATGCTGAAACTGAAGCTCCAATACTTTCATCTGCTGACGTGAAGGACTGACTTACTGGAAAAGACTCTGATGCTGGGAAAGACTGACGGCAAGAGGAGAAGGTGACAACAGAGGATGAGATTGTTGGATGGCATAACCAACTCAATGGATATCAGTTTGAGCAAGTTCTGGGAGTTAGTGATGGACAGGGATGCCTGGCGTGCTGCAGTCCATGGGGTCGCAAAGAGTCGGACACGACTGAGCGACTGAACTGAACTGATCTTATCTGGTTTGGGTATCAGGGTAATCTTGGCTCTGTGAAATGACTTAGGAAGTGGAACCGATGTCTTCTGCATTACAGGCAGATTCTTTACCATCTGTGTGTGCTGTAGTTCACAGGGTTGCAAAGAGTCCGATATGACTTCTCAACTGAGCAACAACTCCCTACAGAGATGCTTTACTGAACAAAAATGACAAAGAAGAGAAAAAATGTTTTTTTCAATTCTTTTGGGAAACCACTAGCATAAATGATTTTAAAAAGGAAAACATAAAAATAAGCAAAATGAAGAATGAAATGGAAGTATTACTGTAGATGTTATAAATAACTACAAAAATACTAAGAATTTATTGTTAAAAACTTTATACCATTATAGCAATAAGTTTTTATATAAAAAGACAAACTCCTAGGTAAAAATTTACCAAAATTGACTTCAACAATAAAAGAAAAACTAATAATCATATAACATTAAAGATTAATTAGTAATCAAAAACCTACCCAAAAAGAACTATGGCTTCTTTTTTGTGAATACCACTAGACATGAAAGGAATATGCAATTCCAATGTTACATAAGCTATTTTAGGATTTAGAAAAAGAAAGAATACTTTCCAAATTACAAGGATAATTAAGACATTGAAGCCTGACAATGCCAGTACAAGAAAACAAAGCTATCATTAGTCTCACTCATAAATAGAGATTAATAAATTGTAAACAAAGTTTACAGAAATAAAATTTTCTATTTTTATTTTATTTGAAAAATTAAAAGAATAATATATCATGACCACGATGGGATTAATCCAAAAATCCAAGTTTCATTTAATATTATAAAATTCAACTCTTGTAACTCACCACACTAACAGACTAAAAGAGAAAACTCACATGACCTACCTTAAGAGATACATAAAAATTGTTTGGAAAATTCATGATAAACCAAGTAAACAAATATAAATTCAATCTTTTTAGCAAAAAAGGAATATAAGGCAATTTCCTTAGACTGGTAAATGGTATTTATGAAAAACCCACACCAAATTCACACTTGTTTGTGAAGCTCTTTCTATAAGAAATATCCTATCTCTGGAATTCAAGGTTGGGGAAGTAGAAAAGTAGGGCTCTACCTTATGTATTATTATGACCATTCACCCCAATAAATGAGCATCTGCTTTTAAAACATGGACAAGATCACTTGTTTCTGTTAGTCTTCTCCAAATACAGAAGAATATCCATACACTTTCCAAAAAAGTTCGAATTCACAGTGACCAATATATCAATATAGTTTCATAACAACCTCCCTAAACTTACAGTATTCTCACTCCTTTTTAAAAAATTTAGTCAGTGTGAACAGGTATACTCTAAAGAGGAAACCTGAGAGGTAACTGAGGTACTCACCATCTGTTGCAGAGTTTCTAAGTTGTTCTTTACTCAAAGGTTTCTCCAAGGTAGGTAAAAAGTCTTTAACTGCAACTTTCCCATCAGAGACACTATTAACAATGTTCCAAGGATCTTCTGTTCCTAGAGAGAAAGAGAAAGATGACAAAATGTGAAGATATTTAATTGGTTAGTCCATTCAAATAAGCACATAAACAACTTGATTTGGGTAAAACGTATTCACTTTCTAGAAATCCGTCTTGAGGTTTTTCTGTCTGCAATATCCTCCAAACCGAAAGCTCCACAAAATGTATAGGTCTAATTGTTTATATTAGAAAACAAGAAACACTGCACTACTTCACCTTTTTAGTTCAACCCATGAAGGTAAACAATAAAGCCAACAAAACAGCAAAGTGAACCCAAGGAAAGTAATGCTACAATTGGGGAGGGAACCCCTTTTTCTCCTTATCCGGTGTTTGGAAAGAATAACAGTGATCCTGGTAAGATGCTAATAAATTGACATTTTATTAAAGTATTATTCACTGTTTTGGTTATGTGAATAATCTGTGTATGAGTGTGTTCTATATTGCCAACTTATATTTTCAGTTTCATTAATGTCTGACTACTATAGTAGGGAGATGGTGATTGTTTTCCTGTTTTGTTTATGCTGCTGGTTAGCTGCATGGGTTGAACATTTAAGATAAATTAATTTTAATTTTCTTGTTCTTTATGAAAAGCAATTAATGCTATACAATTTCCTGCAAGATTGTTTTTATCAGATTTTGTATTTTGATATATTTCATTTTCACGGTCATTCATTTCTAAAATTTTTAAATTTCTACTTTAATTTATTTAGCCCAAAGCCACCTTTGAGCTTCCCAGGTGGCTCAATAGTAAAGAACCTACCTGCCAATGCAGGACATGGGTTTGAGCAGGAAGATCCTCTGGAGGAGAAAATGGCAGCCACTCCAGGTTCTCCCTGGGATAATCCCATGGACAGAAGAGTCTGGCAGTTTACGTCCATGGGGTTCCAAAGAGTTGGATGTGACTGAACACACGTGCATTTATTTTTTAACAAAAGAATTACTTACAACATTTGTTTTCAGACTTTAAAGCAAAAATTTTCCATATTCTTTCATAAATAATGCTTGTTACTACCTAATGATAATAGACACAGTTCCTGATGAACTATGGATAGAGGTATGTGACATTGTACAGGAGACAGGAATCAAGACCATCCCCAAGAAAAAGAAATGCAAAAAAGCAAAATGGCTGTCTGAGGAGGCCTTACAAATACCTGTGAAGAGAAGGGAAGTGAAAAGCAAAGGGGAAAAGGAAAGATATACCCATTTGAATGCAGAGTTCCAAAGAATAGCAAGGAGAGATAAGGAAGCCTTCCTCAGCTATCAATGCAAAGAAATAGAGGGAAACAACAGAATGGGAAAGACTAGAGATCTCTTCAAGAAAATTAGAGATACCAAGGGAACATTTCATGCAAAGATGGGCTAAATAAAGGACAGAGATGGTATGGATCTAACAGAAGCAGAAGATATTAAGAAGAGGTGGCGAGAATACACAGAATAACCATACAAAAAAAGATCATCATGACCCAGATAATCACGATGGTGTGATCACTGACCTAGAGCCAGACATCCTGGAATGTGAAGTCAAGTGGGCCTTGGGAAGCATCACTACGAACAAAGCTAGTGGAGGTGATGGAATTCCAGTTGAGCTACTTCAAATCCTGGAAGATGATGCTGTGAAAGTGCTGCACTCAATACGCCAGCAAATTTGGAAAACTCAGCAGTGGCCACAGGACTGAAAAAGGTCAGTTTTCATTCCAATCCCAAAGAAGGGCAATGCCAAAGAATGATCAAACTACTGCACAATTGCACTCATCTCACACGCTAGTAAAGTAATGCTCAAAATTCTACAAGCCAGGCTTCAGCAATACATGAACCGTGAGCTTCCAGATGTTCAAGCTGGTTTTAGAAAAGGCAGAGGAACCAGAGATCAAATTGTCAACATCTGCTGGATCATCAAATAAGCAAGAGAGTTCCAGAAAAACATCTATTTCTGCTTTATTGACTATGCCAAAGCCTTTGACTGTGTGGATCACAATAAACTGTGGAAAATTCTGAAACAGATGGGAATACCAGACCACCTGATCTGCCTCTTGAGAAATCTATATGCAGGTCAGGAAGCAACAGTTAGAACTGGACATGGAACAACAGACTGGTTCCACATAAAAAAGGAGTATGTCAAGGCTGTATATTGTCACCCTGCTTATTTAACTTATGTGCAGAGTACATCATGAGAAACGCTGGGCTGGAGGAAGCACAAGCTGGAATCAACATTACCAGGAGAAATATCAATAAACTCAGATATGCAGATGACACCACCCGTATGGCAGAAAGTGAAGAAGAACTAAAGATCCTCTTGATGAAAGTGAAAGAGGAGAGTGAAAAAGTTGGCTTAAAGCTCAACATTCAGAAAACGAAGATCATGGCATCTGGTCCCATCACTTCATGGCAAATAGATGGGGAAACAGTGGAAACAATGGCTGACTTTATTTTTCTGACCTCCAAAATCACTGCTGATGGTGACTGCAGCCATAAAATTAAAGGACGCTTACTCCTTGGAAGGAAAGTTATGACCAACCTAGACAGCATATTAAAAAGCAGAGACATTACTTTGCCAACAAAGGTCCATCTAGTCAAGGCTATGGTTTTTCCTGTGGTCATGTATTGATGTGAGAGCTGGACTATAAAGAAAGCTGAGTGCTGAAGAATTGATGCTTTTGAACTGTGGTGTTGGAGAAGACTCTTGAGAGTCCCCTGGACTGCAAGGAGGTCCAACCTGTCCATCTAAAGGAGATCAGTCCTGGGTGTTCATTGGAAGGACTGATGCTGAAGCTGAAACTCCAATACTTTGGCCACCTGATGCAAAGAGCTGACTCATTTGAAAAGACCCTGATGCTGGGAAAGATTGATGGCAGAAGGAGAAGGGGACGACAGAGGATTAGATAGTTCAATGGCATCACTGACTCAATGGACATGGGTTTGGGTAGACTCCGGGAGTAGGATGGACAGGGAGGCCTGGCGTGCTGCGGTTCACGGGGTCACAAAGAGTCGGACATGACTGAGCGACTGAACTGAACTGAATGGTGAGTCTATGTGGTCTGAATGACTTCTGATATTTAGAATTCATCGAAATATTTCTTTGTGGCTTAAATATCATCTATTTTCATGAACATTCCATAGGCATTTGAAGAGTGTGTTTAGTATATAAAGTACTATGTCTGTTTCTCAAATAAAGTTTAATATTGTTACTTTAATCTCAATCTCTTTCAATCTATCTCTCATCTTTCACTGAAGATTTATGTGTTCAGCTGAAAGTGTATGTGTTTATATATATGGTGTTGTCCTACAGGGATTAGAATAAGTCTAACTTATATGAAGTATTTTATGCTACAAATTTATTGCATTTCTTCTATATTTTTATGATATGAATATAAATCTAATTTATTGTTTATGATTTGCTGTTTGTATAGGCTTACTCCCTGGAAGAAAAGTTATGACCAACCTAGATAGCATACTGAAAAGCAGAGACATTACTTTGCCAACAAACGTCTGTCTAGTCAAGGCTATGATTTTTCCAGTGGTCATGTATGGATGTGAGAGTTGGACTGTGAAGAAAGCTGAGTGCCGAAGAATTGATGCTTTTGAACTGTGGTGTTGGAGAAGACTCTTGAGAGTCCCTTGGACTGCAAGGAGATCCAACCAGCCCATTCTGAAGGAGATCAGCCCTGGGATTTCTTTGGAGGGAATGATGTTGAAGCTGAAACTCCAGTACTTTGGCCACCTCATGTGAAGAGTTGACTCAATGGAAAAGACTCTGATGCTGGGAGGGATTGAGGGCAGGAGGAGAAGGGGACGACAGAGGATGAGATGGCTGGATGGCATCACTGACTCGACGGACGTGAGTCTGAGTGAACTCCAGGAGTTGGTGATGGACAGGGAGGCCTGGCGTGCCTCATGGGGTCGCAAAGAGTCGGACACAACTGAGCGACTGAACCAAACTGATAGGCTATATTTTACTTAACCAAACCCCTAGTGATGGATACTAAGTTACTTTCATTTTTTCTCCCATAAACAATGTTACAATGAGCATTCTTGTACATCTCTCTACAAGAGACTCTCTGGGCTATTTACCTAAGACAGAATTATCAAGTCCTAAGAAATATCCATACTTAATTTGACAAGTACTGCCAGCTTTCTATGCAGAATGACTCTCTATACACTATTTTACCTACCCAACAGCAATTCTTGAGTATTCCCACCTCTCTTCATATACATATTTAGCCACTGGGGTTTCTTCTTATGTGTACTGACTTCTTATATCCTTCCAATGAATATTTTTCTAACTAATACTGAGTTGCAGAATTTCTTACATGTTCAAGATATTAATCTTTAGTTAGTCCTAAAAGTTGTAGTTATCTTCTTCCAATCTATTCAGTTCAGTTCAGTTCAGTCACTCAGTCGTGTCCAACTCTTTGTGACCACCAGAATCACAGCACGCCAGGCCTCCCTGTCCATCACCAACCCCCAGAGTTCACCCAGACTCACATCCATCGAGTCAGTGATGCCATCCAGCCATCTCATCCTCTGTCGTCCCCTTCTCCTCCTGCCCCCAATCCCTCCCAGCATCAGAGTCTTTTCCAATGAGTCAACTCTTCGCATGAGGTGGCCAAAGTACTGGAGTTTCAGCTTCAGCATCATTCCCTCCAGAAAAATCCTAGGGCTGATCTCCTTCAGAGAGCTCTAGTGGTGGGTATTTCATATGCCAAGAAAGCCTATGTATTGAAAATCTATAAAGTATATTGTGTACTTCTTTGCACACAGAAATGACTCTGCATTGGTTTCCCTAACATTTGTCTGAGTTGTCATTCTTTTCAAGAGTGCTCACTGATCAAATAGTCATTTGAATGGTTATTCAAATAAATCACCAGTAATACTGTTTTAAACATATTTTCCAAACAAGAAAGTGCACAAACCCCACAAGCACTATCTTCATTGGTTTCAGTCCTACATCTTTAACTTTTAAGCCAAAATGGAAGTCAAATAATAGAAAACCTGTGCCACTGAACTGCACATGATCTCTCTGATATTTAACAAAAACATGATAAGTGTCTATTAAATAAGCAAAAGGAACATGATAAGTGTCTATTAAAGAAGCAAAAGATTTATGAGAAATTATATAATATAGAAGCCTATACACAGGATGGAGTCCTAAGTCTGAGGCTTAAAATGATATATAGAATTTTCATATCTGGAAAAATTGTAAGGCCAGTAGCTGACTCTATATATAAAGTCCTAAAAACAAAAAGAGTTAAAAATAGGTTTAAGCAGGTCCCTTTCTACAAAAAACCTTTTTCTTTCATTAAGAAACCTGTCAACTTTTAATCAAAACCAAGCTCTGCCTACCTATAAATAGATCAATGTCAATATGTTAATCAGAAATTAGCACAACCAGAAAAGATAAAAAGCAAAACCAAAGGCATCCCTTCAATAAAAATAAATTTAATAGTCACAAGTAATCCAATACTTACCTTCTAACTTGGAGGTATCATGCATTTCCTTTACCACTTTTGCAAATTCTTCAATCTGTACTTTGTCACCTTCTGTAAGAAAAACATTTTAAATAAATCAGCCTCACTGAAGCAAAAGTTGGATTCAATAAAGAAATCTTTGAAAATGTAAATTACTTGATGTATTCATAAGAGTTATATTTCCTTTGTATATTGTTGAGTGACCAAAAGATTAATTTTATGGAATGAATAAACCTTATGGCTGCAGAAATCAGGCTGAGATTTTCATTTCCAATAGTCAAGAGAAACTATGCAATCCGTATCACTAGAAATAAAACTAAGAGACAAATCTCAATTTAATTTTAGCCTTTCAAATGTTTGAAGATAAAAATACTGTAGCAGATGTAAAACTTTTTCCAAAGTCAGATGGTTCTATAGCTAGAATTTCTGATTGATGTTTACACCTATTTCTTACACAAAAATACATAAGTATTAGATTACAAAGTCAAAGTGACAAGCGCTTTGTTTTCTGAATCTGAAACAGGGAAAATTAATTCAAGGATTTAGAATTATTATAGTTTATGATCATAGACTAGAATACAGTATAAGCAGAAAGTGTATCGACAGCAGATAAGACCTTGCCTAGAGCTTACATATATAGCTACAAAGGCCAAAAAGTATATGAAAAGGTGTTTAATATCACTAATCATCAAGGAAATACAAATCAAAACCACAACAAGATATCATCTCACATCTGTTAGGGTGGCTATTACCAAAAATAAATAACAGATACTCGTGAGGATATAGAGGAAAAGGAACTCTTATATACTGTTGATTGGAATGTAAATGGGTACAGTCATTGTTTTTAAAGTACAGTGGTTCCTCAAAAAAATTAAATATAGAACTACCACATGATCCAATCATCCCCCACCTTTTTTTATTATATATACATGATGGACTATTAATTAGCCATAAAAAAAGGAAATTCTGCCATTTGTGACAATATAGATAAGCCTGCAGGGCATTATACATTTCATTATGTGAAATAAGCCAAACAGAGAAAGACAAGTACTGTACGGTATTACTTATATGTGGAATCTAAAAAAAGAAAACAGTTTAATAGAAACATAAAGTAGATAGGGGCTGGGGGAAGGGGAAATGGAGAAGCATAGGTCAAAGGGCACAAACTTTCAGTTATAAGAAAAAGAGGTTCAATAAAAGAAAAAGAATAATAAATTCAGAATAAAATCTAACGTACAACATGGTGATTATAGTTGAAAATATGGCAGTTTACACCTGAAAGTTGCTGAGATTAGATGTTAAGCATTCTCATCATTCACACACACACAAAATTAAATATATGAGGTAATGGGTGTAAATGTGTTAATTATCTTGATCTTGTTAATCCTTCCACTACATCTTTCAATCATAATAGTATGCATTTTATATACAATTATGATCAAGACCATCCCTATGGAAAAGAAATGCAAAAAAGCAAAATGGCTGTCTGAGGAGGCCTTACAAGTAGCTGTGAAAAGAAAAGAAGCCAAAAGCAAAGGAGAAAAGGAAAGATATAAACATCTGAATGCAGAGTTCCAAAGAATAGCAAGAAGAGATAAGAAAGCCTTCTTCAGCGATCAATGCAAAGAAATAGAGGAAAACAACAGAATGGGAAAGACTAGAGATCTCTTCAAGAAAATGAGCAAAGATGGGCTCAATAAAGGACAGAAATGGTATGGACCTAACAGAAGCAGAAAATATTAAGAAGAGGTGGCAAGAATACACAGAAGAACTGTACAAAAAAGAGCTTCACGACCCAGATAATCACGACGGTGTGATCACTCACCTAGAGCCAGACATCCTGGAATGTGAAGTCAAGTGGGCCTTAGAAAGCATCACTACGAACAAAGCTGGTGGAGGTGACAGAATTCCAGTTGAGCTATTCCAAATCCTGAAAGATGATGCTGTGAAAGTGCTGCACTCAATATGCCAGCAAATTTGGAAAACTCAGCAGTGGCCACAGGACTGGACAAGGTCAGTTTTCATTCCAATCCCAAAGAAAGGCAATGCCAAAGAATGCTCAAATTACTGCACAATTGCACTTATCTCACACGCTAGTAAAGTAATGCTCAAAATTCTCCAAGCCAGGCTTCAGCAATATGTGAACGGTGAACTTCCTGATGTTCAAGCTGGTTTTAGAAAAGGCAGAGGCACCAGAGATCAAATTGCCAACATCCACTGGATCATGGAAAAAGCAAGACAGTTCCAGAAAAACATCTATTTCTGCTTTATTGACTATGCCAAAGCCTTTGACTGTGTGGATCACAATAAACTGTGGAAAATTCTGAAAGAGATGGGAATACCAGACCACCTGACCTGCCTCTTGAGAAATCTGTATGCAGGTCAGGAAGCAACAGTTAGAACTGGACATGGAACAACAGACTGGTTCCAAATAGGAAAAGGAGTACGTCAAGGCTGTATATTGTCACCCTGCTTATTTAACTTCTATGCAGAGTACATCATGAGAAATGCTGGACTGGAAGAAACACAAGCTGGAATCAAGATTGCCGGGAGAAATATCAATAACCTCAGATATGCAGATGACACCACCCTTATGGCAGAAAGTGAAGAGGAACTCAAAAGCCTCTTGATGAAAGTGAAAGAAGAGAGTGAAAAAGTTGGCTTAAAGCTCAACATTCAGAAAACGAAGATCATGGCATCCAGTCCCATCACTTCATGGGAAATAGATGGGGAAACAGTGGAAACAGTGTCAGACTTTATTTTTCTGGGCTCAAAAATCACTGCAGATGGTGACTGCAGCCATGAAATTAAAAGACGCTTACTCCTTGGAAAGAAAGTTATGACCAACCTAGATAGCATATTGAAAAGCAGAGATATTACTTTGCCAACAAAGGTTCGTCTAGTCAAGGCTATGGTTTTTCCTGTGGTCATGTATGGATGTGAGAGTTGGACTGTGAAGAAGGCTGAGCGCCGAAGAATTGATGCTTTTGAACTGTGGTGTTGGAGAAGACTCTTGAGAGTCCCCTGGTCTGCAAGGAGATCCAGCCAGTCCATTCTGAAGGAGATCAGCCCTGGGATTTCTTTGGAAGGAATGATGCTAAAGTTGAAACTCCAGTACTTTGGCCACTTCATGCGAAGTGTTGACTCATTGGAAAAGACTGATGCTGGGAGGGATTGGGGGCAGGAGGAGAAGGGGACGACAGAGGATGAGATGGCTGGATGGCATCACTGACTCGATGGATGTGAGTCTGGGTGAACTCCAGGAGTTGGTGATGGACAGGGAGGCCTGGCGTGCTGGGGTTCATGGGGTCACAAAGAGTTGGACACGACTGAGCGACTGATCTGACCTGATACAATAAAACTGGAAATATATATACACATATAGCTACAACCAACAGTGTCTTGTCTTTTATCTTTCCTTGGCTTTCAAATTAACACTTGGATTTTTAGGAACCATACTCTCTAGTAAGAGCATGTATCTTTATTGCATTTTTCCAGCTTCTGTCTTTTAGTAGGACCCTGCCCTGTTGACCTCCTGGTGGTGCAGATGGTAAAGCATCTGCCTACAATGCAGGAGACCCGGGTTCGATCCCTGGGTCGGGAAGATCCCCTGGGGAAGGAAATGGCAACCCACTCCAGTACTCTTGCCTGGAAAACCCCATGGACAGAAAAGCATGGTAGGCTACAGTCCATGGGGTCACAAAGAGTCAGACACGACTGAGCGACTTCACTTTCACTTTGCCCTGTTGAGCCATACTAAGTCGCTTCAGTCGTGTGCAACTCTTTGTGTCCCTATGAACTGTAGCCCATCCATGGGATTCTCTAGGCAAGAATACTGGAGTGGGTTGCCATGCTCTTCTCCACGGGTTCTTCCTGACTTAGGGATCAAACCCACGTCTCCTGTGGCTCCCACATTGTAGGCAGATTCTTAATCTCTGAGCCACTAGGGAAGCCCCTTAGTAGGGCCCTACATCTCCCTAACTATAAGAGCTCTGCCTTAAATATGTCAGGTATCTCTCTGATGTGGGGAGAAAGGGTAGAAAAGGATACAAAGAGTTTCTGTATCCCATTTCCCATGATTATTTTATATTCTGTTACTCTGGATAATCTCCTACCAGCCTCATATCAACCAGCAAAGCAAGATAATCAAATTTTCTAAGACTGGTTACAAAAAGACCTTCTCAAGACCAGCTTTAAGGGGCTCCCCTGGTGGCTCAGAGGTTAAAGCGTCTGCCTGCAATGTGGGAGACCCGGGTTCGATCTCTGAGTCAGGAAGATCCCCTGGGGAAGGAAATGGCAACCCACTCCAGTATTCTTGCCTAGAGATTCCCATGGAGCGAGGAGCCTGGTAGGCTACAGTCCACGGGGTCACAAAGAGTCTGGCACGACTGAGCTACTTCACTTTTCACTTTCAAAGACCAGCTTAAAGTAAGCAGTAGGCATTGCAGCTCAGTCACCTAAGTGGAGATTCCTCTGAATCCAGCTCATATATTCAAATACAACTAAATTCAGCTATTTAGAATTATAAAAGAAAGAAAAGAAAAAAGCAAACAAACAAGGAGCATCTGAGGTCACCAGGTGCCAATAACACTAGCAGGTGCTTTAACAAAATCTGCATCTAGGGTTGGGCCTGTTTACCAATGGACACAAATCTCTGTGACCTATAATTCCATTTGGTCCTTGAGTTCTTACATATGCTGAAACAGAAAAGCAACCACAGGTTTTAGAAAAGATTCCTTGGGTATATTTAAATATGTTCTATGAAAAGACATGTGGGTAGACAGAGATTTTAGAATTTGGCACTCATTCTTTGCTAAACCACCAACACAAGGTTAACCACAACAAATACCAGGTTTCAAAGTTAGAGCCTGAAATAAATATTCAGACTTAACTTTAACAAGTATAAACAAAAATAGCAATATCACAAAGACAAGTTCTGAATCAGGTTGTCAAACCCAAAAGAAAAAAGTTATTTAGCTAATTTCAATTCCATCAGAGGTCAGAGTCAGGAGAAATAGAACAAATACATCTCAGTTTAAGTTTAAAAACCTAAAACAAGTAAAGCTGGAGAAACCAGAAGAGAAGAGAGTATCTGAAGTCTTTATGCCTGGCTACAACTATAATGATTTCCTCCATATAATTCCTAGTCTATGGATTCAGCCTCTCACATCCCCCTTAAGTATTTCTACATCATCCTGACATATTTTGGCTCAACCTCAACTCTCTTCATTTAGGTCTTTCATCAGAAACAGGGAGGGACTCAAAAGGTATATAAGTTGATATTTGGGAAGCATTTCTGAATTTTCCAAATGATACACACACTTTTCAATGCATTTTTCTAATCATCATAAAATTAATTTTTTCATTTTAAATATACTTTAAAATACTGAGGAGTCAATATGGAATACCATCAACAGCCAGGAAGTAATTCACTTAGAGGGAACCTAAATCTGTTTTGTTTTTTTTTTCTTTTTAACATAACCTGGTCAAATGATTATTTTAGGACAATAATTCTTGAGTTCTTTCTCATATTTCTAAAGATGTGTTGAGATGCTTTATCAGTTCACTTAGTCATGTTACCTACTTTGATCATAAGAACTCAACTCTTATTTTTTATACATTGGGGTACTCTACAAGATTTCATTTGGAACCAAAGAATTCCACTGATTTAACAGCACCAAATATAAACAAAAACCAAAAATAAAGAATTTCAAAACTTTGCAAACCACAGCAATAAAATGGGGCTTCCTAGATGGCACTAGTGGTAAAGAACGTCTGCCAATGCAGGAGACATAAGCTTATAGACGCAGGTTCAATCCCTGGGCTGAGAAGATCCCCTGGAGAAGTGCACAGCAATCTCCTCCAGTACTTTTGCCTAGAGAATCCCATGGGAGAGAAGCCTCTCAGGCTACAGTCCACAGGGTCAAAAGACTCAGACACAACTGAAGCGACTGAGCACCCATGTACACTAAAATAAGAACCAAATCACTTTGTATAAAAGGATTAAAGTTAAAAGAAGAAATAGTACGACAGATGAAGTCCACATATAGTTTTCAATATCTTGTGTATATTCAGATTTAGATGGTAAAATAATCCACATTTTACATACTACATTTTTGCTTCACAAGTATATAATAATGAATAGGACTTCACTTTCACTTTTCACTTTCATGCATTGGAGAAGGAAATGGCAACCCATTCCAGTGTTCTTGCCTGGAGAATCCCAGGGACGGGGGAGCCTGGTGAGCTGCCGTTTATGGGGTCACAGAGAGTCGGACACGACTGAAGCGACTTAGCAGCAAGCAGCAGCAACAGCAGCAGCAGCAGGATACCATTTGACCAGCTTTATTACCACAGTAAGTGGTTTTATAGACAGCTGAGTTATTTTCATAATGCATAAAATGTTTTATTGGTCTGATTAAAATAAATGCTATATGATATTTTCTCTGGCACATGTTGCCCACAACTTCCACTCACTGTATCAAAAGAACCTGAAACTTTGCCACAGAGGAAAAGAGGGGTGGGGGGAAGGAAATCCCTACTACCAGAAAATTACCCTTCTGTTTAAATCAACCCTTCTTACCTCATATATCCCAATAAATAAAACAATCCACATGCTTAAAGTCTAAAATTACCAGCCTCAATTAAAGGAGAAAAGGGGGATAATAACACTCACAGAGGATGACAATTTTTGATAAAGACCCCAGACAGCATGCTTATGTTACTAGGCTAGTCCTGCATAAACATTCTACACAAAAGAGTATAAAAATACATTTGTAACTTCAGGGTACTAAGAATATGAGAGAGTAGAAATGATCACATGTAGCTATGGACTCTTTCTTTCCTAAATGCAAAATATCAGCAGTATATAATGGAGTATTTATTTTTAAAATTTTATTCTATTGTCTTTTTTTATAGTATTTTTGTGAACTTTTTTTTGTTTTGTGTGAATCTTTTCTTACTTCCTAACGAGGCACAGGTGGTAGCCACCAGCAAATGTGTTTTCCTAACAAATTAAATAAAAGCCTATTTCAACCAAACAACACGACTATCCCAAGAAGTATTAATAAAACTGGGATATAAACCATTTTCCTAACTCCCTGTGTTCACTGGGATATTCCATTTTCTATTAACATATTATGGAACTTAAAAGTAGTCAAGTAACCAAGCAGGACCCTATCAGGCCTTCTGCCTTCCCAGGACAGACCACCACCTACATATCTTCCACCTGCCTTTTATGTATAGAAAAGCTTTACTCTCTTAGGCCTCCCACGAGTCCCAAAAGGCTGGCTCAAGAGTAAGTGATTATGAAATGTGAAAATACAAAAACAAAGCACAGCTAGCTGTTGGGCCAGGAAACTGGTAACAAATTAACAGTCTTATGGACTCTGTGGGAGAGGGAGAGGGTGGGAAGATTTGGGAGAATGACATTGTAACATGTAAAATATCATGTAAGAAACGAGTTGCCAGTCCAGGTTCGATCCACGATACTGGATGCTTGGGGCTAGTGCACTGGGACGACCCAGAGGGATGGTATGGGGAGGGAGGAGGGAGGAGGGTTCAGGATGGGGAACACATGTATACCTGTGGTGGATTCATTTTGATATTTGTCAAAACTAATACAATTATGTAAAGTTTAAAAATAAAATAAAATTAAAAAAAAAAAAAAATAAACTACAAACCAGTTACACAGCAGAGTCACTGAATTCCCAGTTCCCAGAAAGATTTATTAATAGATCAGGGTCTAACACACATTCTCAAATTATTTCTACAGGAAGTAGACTTCATCAGATGAAAACTGCTGACCATAAGCATGTAGACCCCAGATGGGTTAAAGTCAGAGGGTTGATGATGCCTGAAAAGTTATGCTGATAAAGTTAAACTAATCCATCAATACCAACCAATCCAAGAATTGTGCACAAGCTGTTCATGCACCATGTAGGTCCCTCCCTCACACTGGCATTAAAACCTTTGACTCCTAACTGGCAACTTGGAAATGGTCTTAGGACATTGGTCTACCATCTTTCCAGGTTGCTGGCCTGAATAAAGCAACTTTCTCCATTTCCACCAATACTTTTCTCCTGAGTATTGGCCTTTCAAGCGACAAGTAGCCAAACTTGGATTCAGTTTGGCCTCATCCGGTTACAGTCAATGCATATTTGATCAATGTAGAGCAGTAATATATTAGATACTAATTATTTTCTATAGGACAGTCAAACAATATGAGCTTTCTTTACATTTCCTAAATGTATATCCTGGCATATCAACCAAATACAAGGTATAAGGATAAATAAAGATTGGCAGAAGATAAAACCATATATCTTTTAATTTTAGTATTTGAAATACTCACCATCAGCTGTTGCCAATTTCAGTGCAGTCATGAATTCATCTTTGTTTAAATTATTGTTCAAATTAGACAGAGTATTCCACAGGTCAGGAGCACTCATCTTTTCTTTGCTGAGATTGTGGAAGTTTTCAATAGTATCAGGCAATACTAAAGGGTACATAAAACACATGTTTTACAACATTCTTGTTCAAGAAATTAATACAGCAAACTATTATCTGGAATAGTTATGAATTGAGATTTTTATGGTTAAGAATAACAAATAGAGATAAATTAATTGCCAACTTCCAAATATTAAAATATAATAAAATAATATAAAATTAAGTGTATCTTTGAAGATTCTAAAATATTTCAAGAACTTATAGTTCCATATATAAGGAAACTTAAAAATAACTAAGCACCCCTAAATAATCATTATAAAGAATAACTTTCATTGAACTATAGATTTTTTTATTTTATTTTTTAACTTTACAATATTGTATTGGTTTTGCCATACAATAGCCTGAATTCACAAACATGTCCAACTGATAAAACCATGAATTAAATATCTTTTTCTCTGTATCTCCCCACAAAATCCTTTTCTGGATAACTATTTCCTCTTCACTATACCACTGCAGACTATGGAAGGAAATTTTGTTTTATTAAAACTCCAACAGAAAACCTTTGTAAAGTTTTAACAGGGAAATGAAATTATCTTATTACAAAAGTATAAAAGATTATTCTATTGCTATGTAGACCATGAACTTTCTGAAGACCAGGCAGTTAGGAAGCTTTTGAAAAATGTCAGTGGTAGCAGTTCACAGAAAAAATGACAGTGGCGTCAACAAGGGTGAAAACGATGGAGACGATGAGAAGTGAACCAACATAGGATATATTTTGAGCATAAAGCTGAGAGAGCATTTAATGATGAACTGAATGACAGTCTAGGGGGACTGGGACCACGAAGAACTTCTAGGTTTGAGACCTGAGCAGCTGGGTGGAGAGTAGGGTCAGTAGCTGAGTTAGTAAAGACTAGGGAAAGAATAAGCTTGTTGGAAAACAAGAATTCTTTTCCATACACATTAAGTTTGAGATAAATAGGGAGTCAAAAGGATACAGGTATTATTTAAAGCAGTAGGATCACTCAGAGAAAGCCTTAGAGAATGAGACTCAGAATGGAATCTGAGATCACACTAACATTTAGAAGTCAGCCAGAAAAGAAGCAGCCAGCAAACAAAACAAAAGAGGAAGGGACATATATAATGGAATATTATTCAGTGACTAGAGAATTCTGCCATTTGCAACCTTGAGGGTATTAAGTGAGGTAAGTCAGACAGGGAAAGACAAATACTAGAAGATCTCACTTATATGTGAAATCTAAAAAAGCAGAACTCATAGACACAGATGGAGAAGGCAATGGCACCCCACTCCAGTACTCTTGCCTGGAAAATCCATGGACAGAGGAGCCTGGTAGGCTGCAATCCATGGGGTCGCTAAGAGTCGGGAACAACTGAGCGACTTAACTTTCACTTTTCACTTTCATGCATTAGAGAAGGAAATGGCAACCCACTCCAGTGTTCTTGCCTGGAGAATCCCAGGGATAGGGGGAGCCTGTGGGCTGCCGTCTATGGGGTTGCACAGAGTCGGACACGACTGAAGCGACTTAGCAGCAGCAGCAGCAGCATAGACACAGAAAACAGGATGGTGGCTACCAGGGCTTGAGGAGTCGGGAACTAGGGAGATGTTGGTCAAAGGATGCTAGCTTGCAATTAGAAGATCAGTATGCCCTGGGATTCTAATGAGCAGCATAGTGATTATAGTTAACAATACTGTATTGTATACTTGAAAATTGTGAAGAGACTAAATCTTAAATGCTCTCACCACAAAAAAGAAATAATAATGTGACGTGATGGAGGTGTTAGTTAACACTATGGTGGTAATCCTACCGCAAAAAGTATACCAAATCAACACATTGCACACCTTAAACTTACACAATATGTCAATTATATCTCAATTTTTGAAAAAGGAAAAGCCAATTAGATGAGAAGGAAATTAGACTATAATGTCACAGAAGACAGGGGGAGATAAATTTTCAAGAAAAACATGTTAAAACCTGCTAGAGATAAATAAGATAAAGACAGAAAATTGACCACTGCATTTAGCAAGACAAGATTTAACATTTTGTAAAAAGCTAGTATGGAGTGGCAGGGCTCCCCAGGTGGTTTAATGGTAAAAAAAAATTCACTTGCCAATGCAGGAGACATAGAAGACTTGAGTTTGATCCCTGGTTATCCTGTAAAAAAAATTTCTTCATGACCCAGACAATCACAATGCTGTGATCACTCACCTAGAGCCAGACATCCTGGAATGTGAGGTCAAGTGGGCCTTAGAAAGCATCACTACGAACAAAGCTAGTGGAGGTGATGGAATTCCACTTGAGCTATTTCAAATCCTGAAAGATGATGCTGTGAAAGTGTTGCACTCAATATGCCAGCAAATTTGGAAAACTCAGCAGTGGCCACAGGACTGGAAAAGGTCAGTTTTCATTCCAATCCCAAAGAAAGGCAATGCCAAAGAATGCTCAAACTACTGCACAATTGCACTCATCTCACATGCTAGTAAAGTAATGCTCAAAATTCTCCAAGCCAGGCTTCAGCAATATGTGAACTGTGAACTTCCTGATGTTCAAGATGGTTTTAGAAAAGGCAGAGGAACCAGAGATCAAATTGCCAACATCCGCTGGATCATGGGAAAAGCAACTTTTTCACTCTCCTCTTTCACTTTGATCAAGAGGCTTTTGAGTTCCTCTTCACTTTCTGCCATAAGGGTGGTGTCATCTGCATATCTGAGGTTATTGATATTTCTCCCGGCATACTTGATTCCAGCTTGTGCTTCTTCCAGTCCAGCGTTTCTCATGATGTACTCTGCACATAAGTTAAATAAGCAGGGTAACAATATACAGCCTTGACGTACTCCTTTCCTGATTTGAAACCAGTCTGTTGTTTCACATCCAGTTCTGACTGTTGCTTCTTGACCTGCACACAGATGTCTCAGGAGAATGGTCAGGAGGTCTTGTATTCCTATCTCTTTAAGAATTTTCCATATTTGTTGTGATCCACACAAAAGCTTTGGCATAGTCAATAAAGCAGAAATAGATGTTTTTCTGGAACTGTTTTGCTTTTTCCATGATCCAGTGGATGTTGGCAATTTGATCTCTGGTTCCTCTGCCTTTTCTAAATCCAGCTTGAACATCTGGAAGTTCACAGTTCATGTACTGTTGAAGCCTGGCTTGGAGAATTTTGAGCATTACTTTGCTAGAGTGTGAGATGAGTGCAATTGTGCAGCAATCTGATCACATGGACCACCACCTTGTTTAACTCAGTGAAACTATGAGCCATGCTGTGTAGGGCCACCCAAGACAGATGGGTCACAGTGGAGAGTGCTGACAAAATAGAATATACTCAGCCATAAAAAGAACCAAATCCTGCCACTGCAGCAATTTGGATGCATCTACCCACTCCAGTGTTCTTGCCTGGAGAATCCCAGGGACGGGGGAGTCTGGGGCTGCCATCTATGGGGTCACACAGAGTCGGACACAACTGAAGTGACTTAGCAGCAGCAGCAGCAGAGAATACTATGCTTAGTGAAATAAGTCAGATAAAGAAAAATACTGTATGATATCATGTTTATGTGGAATCTAAGAAAATAAATGAATGTATACAGTTAACAGAACCAGACTCACATATATAGAAAACAGATTAGTGGTTACCAGTGAGGAGAGGAAAGAACAGAGGGAAGGGACAAAATGGCTGTATGGGATTAAGAGATACAAACTTCTATGCATAAACTAGACAGCAACAAAGATACATTGTATAGCACAGGTAGTTATAGCCATCATCTTGTAAAATACAAAAAATAAACAAATAAAAATCAAGATAAAAGAATAAAAACTAAAATAAATTCTACAGCAACCACATAGAATAATCAAGTGGCTTACATAAAATCTGAATGAGTACACAATGTAAAAATATACATCCAGTCACTGAATGTGCTTGAAAAGGTTTTACTAAAATTATTCTCTCTTGGCATTGACTTTAATTTTAAAATTACTTGAAGAAAAAGAATTAGAAAGGAAATAATCTAAAAATGAAATTCCTAGGAAAAGTGACTGACAAGCAAATAATCCTTTCATCCAACTAATCAATTGGGTTTCCTTGTATAAGAAACAAATTAAATTGATACATAAGGTAAAAATGGCTGTTACTTAAAGCGCACTATTTCCTAATATATGCCACAAAATAACACAATCCTACTTTTAGCACCAATTTTTAAGGTACTAATTTCATTCAATTTAAAATATACATATATGACCTCAAGATGGAGAAGCTCTATACAGTCAGCAAAAACAAGACCAGGAGCTGACTGTGGCTCAGATCATGAATTCCTTATTACCAAATTCAGACTGAAATTGAAGAAAGTGGAGAAAACCACTAGACCATTCAGGTATGACCTAAATCAAATCCCTTATGACTACACAGTAGAAGTGAGAAATAGATTTAAGGAACTAGATCTGATAGAGTGCCTGATGAACTACGGACGGAGGTTCATGACACTGTACAGGAGAGAGGAATCAAGACCATCCCCAAGAAAAAGAAATGCAAAAAAAAGCAAAATGGCTGTCTGAGGAGGCCTTACAAATAGCTGTGAAAAGAAGGGAAGCGAAAAGCAAAGGGGAAAAGGAAAGATATGCCCATTTGAATGCAGAGTTCCAAAGAATAGCAAGGATAAATAAGAAAGCCTTCCTCAGCGATCAATGTAAAGAAATAGAGGAAAACAACAGAATGGGAAAGACTAGAGATCTCTTCAAGAAAATTAGAGATACCAAGGGAACATTTCATGTAAAGATGGGCTCAATAAAGGACAGAAATGGTAGGGACCTAACAGAAGCAGAAAATATTAAGAAGACATGGCAAGAATACACAGAAGAACTGTACAAAAGAGATCTTCATGACCCAGATAATCACTATGGTATGATCACTCACCTAGAGCCAGACATCCTGGAATGTGAAGTCAAGTGGGCCTTAGGAAGCATCACTACGAACAAAGCTAGTAGAGGTGATGGAATTCCAGTTGAGCTATTTCAAATCCTGAAAGATGATGCTGTGAAAGTGCTGCACTCAATATGCCAGCAAATTTGGAAAACTCAGCAGTGGCCACAGGACTGGAAAAGGTCAGTTTTCATTCCAATCACAAAGAAAGGCAATGCCAAAGAATGCTCAAACTACTGCACAATTGCACTCATCTCACACACTAGTAAAGTAATGCTCAAAATTTTCCAAGCCAGTCTTCAGCAGTATGTGAACTGTGAGCTTCCAGATGTTCAAGATGGTTTTAGAAAAGGCAGAGGAACCAGAGATCAAATGGCCAACATCCGCTGGATCATGGAAAAAGCAAGACAGTTCTAGACAAACATCTACTTCTGCTTTATTGACTATGCCAAAGCCTTTGACTGTGTGGATCACAATAAACTGTGGAAAATTCTGAAAGAGATGAAAATACCAGACCACCTGACCTGCCTCTTGAGAAATCTGTATGCAGGTCAGGAAGCAACAGTTAGAACTGGACATGGAACAACAGACTGGTTCCAAATAGGAAAAGGAGTACATTGAGGATGTATATTGCCACCCTGCTTATTGAACTTATATGCAGAGTACATCATGAGAAACGCTGGGCTGGAGGAAGCACAAGCTGGATTCAAGATTGCTGGGAGAAATATTAATATGTCAGATATGCAGATGACACCACCCTTATGGCAGAAAGCGAAGAAGAACTAAAGAGCCTCTTGCTGAAAGTGAAAGAGGAGAGTGAAAAGTTGGCTTAAAGCTCAACATTCAGAAAATGAAGATCATGTCACATGGTCCCGTCACTTCATGGCAAAAAGATGAGCAAACAGTGGCAACAGTGGCTAACTTTATTTTGGGGGACTCCAAAATCACTGCAGATGGTGATTGCAGCCATGAAATTAAAAGACGCTTACTCCTTGGAAGGGAAGTTATGACCAACCTAGACAGCATATTAAAAAGCAGAGACATTACTTTGCCAACAAAGGTCCATCTAGTCAAGGCTATGGCTTTTCCAGTGGGCATGTATGGATGTGAGAGTTAGACTGTGAAGAAAGCGGAGCGCAGAAGAATTGATGCTTTCGAACTGTGGTGCTGGAGAAGACTCTTGAGAGTCCCTTGGACTGCAAGGAGATCCAAGTCCATCCTAAAGGAGAGCAGTCCTGGGTGTTCATTGGAAGGACTGATGTTGAAGCTGAAACTCTAAGACTTTGGCCACCTGATGGGAAGGGTTGACTCATTGGAAAAGACCCTGATGCTGGGAAAGATTGAGGGCAGGAGGAGAAGGGGACGACAGAGGATGAGATGGTTGGATGGCATAACCGACTCAATGGACATGGGTTTGTGTGGACTCCGGGGAGGCCTGGCATGCTATGGTTCATGGGCTCTCAAAGAGTCGGACACAACTGAGCTACTGAACTGAACTGATATGACCTTACATTTTTTTACAGTGAGCTTCTTAGTGACAAGACTGTCTTTTTCATTTTCAAACAGTATCTTTAGCACTCTCACAGCTTAACATATAATCTGATACATAGTAATGGCTCAACAAATGTTATCAAATAAATTGGAAGATGAAAAAAATATGAACGCTGAAACCAGAAATTTTGTATTATAGTACTCAGCTATGATCACTAGATGGCATCACTTTCCCAAAGTAATAAAACATTTAAAATCTTCCCAAAATATGGATTTCATACATATGATTCTAGCTGTATATAATGAAGTGTGAGGTTGAGTAGTAAGATTATGATAGCTTTCCATTCATTTGCATATGGAAGGTCTTTTAGATTTAGGAATCAGTAATGGAGATGATTAAGGTCAAACATAGCAGTAAGCCAACTATTTATTTGTCTGATGATCTTCAGGATGCCTAGTTCTTTTAGCGTATTACACTTTTCTAAAATCTGTCAAACTATTTAGTCCACAAAAAGTACAAATTCTTACCTAATTGTTCAGAGAAGCGTTCCGTGTTGCTCATCATAGTATCAACAAATTGTTTAAAATTCACTTTTTTTGTTTCTAAAGGGAAAAGAACACATTTTCTTCAGTATTAACTTGAAGATTTATTGTGATAAATACTAAATTATGTAAAATAAGGTATATATTCAGGGAGATAACATAATTATATCCATCAGCTAATACTAACCACTAAAGATATATGGGTATAAGGGGGGAAAGCAATTCAATTTACAGGCAAAAACTAAGCCCTGAAAACACCAAGAAAACTTATCAAAAATCCTTCTAGTCACAAGTGTACAATGTTTTTAACTTTAAACTTATATAAACATATTATCTTGACTTGCCCTTGCAACAACTCAGTAAATATATAGGCAAATAATTAATATACTATTTATACATGTTAAAAAAACATGCATATATGATATGATTTCACAACAGATAATACAAAATCAGGAATTCGAGAAGAGCTCTCTTGACTCTTGGCTGCTTCTACATCAGGCTAACATTCATACAAATATCTTTACTCAAGCATGCTACTGAAACAATTAAACATTTTAATAGTCACTTTATACCTTAAAATTCTTCATAATATCCCAATGATAAAGAATAAAACATTTCTAAGAATTTTCCAAGGCCAGATATAAAGGTTTTACATAAATATGGTGAGTTTTTGATAATCCTTGTCCTTTGCTTACCCCATTGAGAAAAAAAAATCTAATAGACTATAAAAAATACACCACAGTATACTTTCTATTTTCAAGACTAAATATCCTTGAGTAGTTTACTTCAAAGAGCACCAAATCACTTTATATTCTTAGCCAAATTTTTGAGACAAAAGTAGTGAGACCTTGAAAAATTCTGGGGGAATTCAGAGTTCATTAAGATTTACATTCCCTGACAGGAACATATAAATTTTCTAAAGCAATAAATTCTGCTCTTTTATTTTATTATATTTGATACCCTGGTAGCTCAGATGGTAAAGCATCCACCTGCAATGTGGGAGACCTGGGTTCGATCCCTGGGTTGGGAAGATCCCCTGGAGGAGTGCATGGCAACTCACTCCAGTATTCTAGACTGGAGAATCCCCATGGACAGAGGAGCCTGACAAGCTACAGTCCCTAGGGTCACAAAGAGTTGAACACAACTGAGCAACTGAGCACATATACATACATACAAAAAAGAATATTTTGTATTTCCTCTTTTTTTATGATATTATACATGTTTTAATGCCATTCTACCAAATCACCACCCCCCCTTCTCCCACACAGTCCAAAAGACTGTTCTATACATCTGTGTCTTTTTTGCGGTCTCGCATACAGGGTTGTCGTTACCATCTTTCTAAATTCCGTATATATGCGTTAGTATACTGTATTGTTTTTCTTTCTGGCTTACTTCACTCTGTATAATATATTGGAGACATATTTTCATTATGAAAAGCTTCCCTGGTGGTTCAGATGGTAAAGAATCTGCCTGCAATATGAGAGACCCAGGTTTGATCCCTGGGTCGGGAAGATCCCCAGAAGGGAATGGCTACCCATTCAGCATTCTTGCCTAGAGAATTCCATGGACAGAGGAGCCTGGAGGAATACAGTCCATAGTGTCACAAAAAGTCAGACACGACTGAGTGACTGGGCACACATTAAAATCAATGTTGCCTTGAACATGTCTGCTTGTACATCAGTGCAAATTATTTTCTTAGATTTATTGCTGAAAGTGAATTTTTCTAAGCCATATGAAAACCTTACCAAAACACTACATAATGTTTTTCAAAGTTTTTTAAACCACTTTCACCATATTTAGCAACACTTATATTAACAGAAATATTAATTTTTGCCAAGTAGGTGGATATAAAAAGTCATCTCACTGTGACCTAAATTTTGCATTTTCCTGATTCCTACTGCTGCTGCTGCTGCTGCTAAGTCACTTCAGTCGTGTCCAACTCTGTGGACCCCATGGACTGCAGCACATCAGGCTCCTCCGTCCGTGGGATTTTCCAGGCAAGAGTACTGGAGTGGGGTGCCCCTGATGTTGCAAATCTTTTTACATGATTATTAGAAATTTGTGTTTGTTCACCTGGAAATGACTGTTCTTGAAATTTAGACATTTTTTCTATTAGATGGTTATTTTATAGGGGCTCCCTACAAATACTCTAAAATAATCATCTGCTGCTATGTGTTGCAAATAATCTTTACTCCGTTTGTTGCTTGTCCTATTTGTATTATCTTTTAATAAGAGAAGTTCTTCATTCTAATGTAGCAAAATTTATCAATCTTTTCTGCTTAATGATTTTGTATTTTTTTTTGAAACGTCCCTCCTAACACTAAGTCAGAAAATTTTTCCTCTTTTTTTCCTAAAACTTATACTGTTCACATCTGGAAAGTATTACTGAATATAGCATATAGATAGGTATTCAATTCCTTTTTTTCCGTTTGAAGAGTTAATTATTCCAGCACCATTTATTAAATGGTGTTTCTTTTTCCTCTTACGATCTACCACCTCATTATATATATTGCCATATATGTGTGTAGATAGATTTGGAAGTTCCTTCTATTGTCTTATTGATCAATTTCTCTATCCCTGTGCCATTCTCACACTGTTTAAATTACTATAGCTTTATAATGAGCCTGGATAATCCAGAAAGCACGTCTCAGTCAACACCATACACACACACACACACACACACACACACACAACTACATATGTTTTTCTTCTTCTTGGCCTTTACTCACACATACAAATATTAGAATTAGCTCATCAAAAAAGTTAGGGTTTTATTAGTATTGTTTTGGATAAACATTAATCAGATTTGACAGTCTTGGGTCTCTGAATCCATGATATGGGGTATATTACCATTTATTTAGGTATTTGTAATGTCTTTTAAAAGTTTTATCATTTTATCCACATAGGTCTTATATAACTTACAGTAGATTTGTTTCTATTTCTTTTTACTTTTTATTATGAAAAATTGTAAATACATTCAAAATAGAAAGTAAATGGCAATGAGCACCATGTACACTCCCTAGATGCAAATATTATCAACTCATGGTCATTATTATTTTATCTATAACCATATACACTCCTCTACCTCACTCTCAACCTTTCTTTTTAGGAAAGTTGCTGCTATGTTCTAGGGGCACCTAAAAGAATTGGTACCTTTATTATGAACTGTGGGCTTTGACATAATAAACAGTCATTATTTGCCCCCCTTCATGCCTTTAGTCCTGACTTGTGTCAATCAGAGAGTAAAATCACAAACCCTACCTTCTGTTTACATTTTTGCCTACGGGGAAAAAATGTCTGAAAAACTATTCAGTTAGTTCAGTTCAGTTCAGTTGCTCAGTCATGTCCGACTCTTTGCGACCCCATGAATCGCAGCATGCTAGGCCTCCCTGTCCATCACCAACTCCTGGAGTTTACCCAAACTCATGTCCATCAAGTCGGTGATGCCATCCAGCCATCTCATCCTCTGTCGTCCCCTTCTCCTCCTGCCCCCAATCCCTCCCAGCATCAGGGTCTTTTCCAATGAGTCAACCCTTTGCATGAGGTGGCCAAAACACTGGAGTTTCAACTTCAGCATCAGTCCTTCCAATGAACACCCAGGACTGATCTCCTTCAGAATGGACTGGTTGGATCTCCTTGCAGTCCAAGGGACTCTCAAGAGTCTTCTCCAACACCACAGTTCAAAAGCATCAATTCTTTGGTGCTCAGCTTTCTTCACAGTCCAACTCTCACATCCATACATGACCACTGGAAAAACCATAGCCCTGACTAGACGGACCTTTGCTGGCAAAGTAATGTCTCTGCTTTTTAATATGTTATCTAGGTTGGTCATAACTTCCCTTCCAAGGAGTAAGCGTCTTTTAATTTCATGGCTGCAGTCACCATCTGCAGTGATTTTGGAGCCCAAAAAAATAAAGTCTGACACTGTTTCCACTGTTTCCCCATCTATTTGCCATGAAGTGATAGGACCACATGCCACGATCTTAGTTTTCTGAATGTTGAGCTTTAAGCCAACTTTTTCACTCTCCTCCTTCACTTTCATCAAGAGGCTTTTTAAGACTGCTTATTTCTGGACACTGAGATTTTGAGAGTCTTATACTTTTTAGTATTTTTGTACTTTTCTGTATTGGCTTAACTTTAATGGACTTTTTTTCCAATAAAAACTGTAAAGTCATCACTCTGAGGAAAAGAATAGCAAACTGATCCTCTTTTCAGATATATCAACCCAGTTTTCCTGAAAATACGTCACTTACCACCAACTTCAGTCAACTCTGTGATCTTCTGAAATTCTGGCTTAGAAAGGTAAACTCCTAAATTTTGAAGACAAGTGTTCAGATCCCCATAATCAATATTTTCATCTTTAATTTTATCAATAGCTTTAACGACATCAGTCAACACTGAAAATAAAGCAGTATGCAAATAAGTCTTAAATATACGTCAAAAAGAAAACACCAATAGTAAGATGAATTTTGGTTTTAACACATCAACGAAATACTAAAAATTTCACAAATATTATATATGAAAAGAATTGATGCTTTCAAATTGTGGTTCTGAAGAAGACCCTTGAGAATCCCTTGGACAGCAAGGGGATCACACCACTCAATCCTAAAGGAAATCAAGCCTGAATATTCATTGGAAGGACTGATGCTAAAGTTCCAATACTTTGCCCACCTAATGCAAAGAGCGGACTTACTGGAAAAGACACTGATGCTGGGAAAGTTGAAGGCAGGAGGAAAAGGGAGTGACAGGCATGAGATGGTTGGATGGCATCATCAATTTATGGACATGAGTTTGAGCAAACTCTGGGAGATTAGTGAAGGACAGGGAACCCTAGCATGCTGGAGTGCTGCAGTCCATGGTTTCGCAAAGAGTCAGACATGACTGAGTGACTGAACAACTGAAAGTAGGTCAAATATGATCCAATTAGCTTTGAAGTGTGGTGAGAAGACAAAAAATAAACATAACAAGTTAAACATGTCTCCTTGGCAGGGGCTGTGAAAGAGGCAATATTTCTCTTAAGAGGTCTAATCACGACTAAGTTTAATCATAAGTAGTTTAATTATGACTAAACCTGGTTTAATCATGACTAGTATAGGATGATAATAAAAAATTTTATAATTTTTGTAAATTGTACTTTCTTTGGATAATTAGATTATGGTTTTGTTTATATTTTTCTTTATATTTCTGCATAATCCAAATATGTCTAATCACCTTGTATAACACAAATAATTATAAAAAGTATTTCATCTTCAAATGTTTCTCATAGACACTTTTAAAACGAGTGTAAAGAAATAACTCACAAAGAAAAAAAAGAAAAGTATTTTCAGAATCTTTAATAATATGAATATTAATAAGTTATAAAATCACAGTATGAAATATTTGGAGAAAAGAGAAGAAAGAATCAATGAACTGAAAGACAGAAAAATCACTCAATGAACAACACAAAGAAAATAGGTTGAAATAAAAAAGAAGAGAGTCTCAGGGACCTGTAGCTGTATAAAAAAATGATCTAACATTGTAAAATCAGAGTCTCAGAAGAAAAGAGAGACAGCGTGGCTAAAAAGGTACTCAAAGAAATAACGGCTAAACAATTTCCAAATTTTTAGCAACAGATATGAACCTACAGATCCAAGAAAATAAGTGAAACTCAAACAGGATAAAGCCAAAGAAATCCATGTCAAGACACATCATAATTAAACACAGAGAAAAAATTTTTAAAGTAGTTAAAGAAAAATGACACCTTACCTATAGGGGGGAGAAAAAACTGATGAAGATTTCCCTCAGAAACCATGGACACCAGAAAAAAGTGGCACCATATTTTTCAAGTGCTGAAAGAAAAGAACTTTCAACCCCAAATTCATACTTAGAAAAAAAAATATCCTTCAGGAATGAAAGGAAAATCAAGATGTTCTCAGATGAAAGAAAATGAAGAGAATCTATTGACAGTAAACCAATGAATGGTTAAATGGAAGATGTTTAAACAGAAAGAAAAGGATAAAACAAAGAACTTTGGAGTATCAGGAAGGAAAAATAAAAAGTGGTAAGCCAAAATATGGGTAAATATAGTAGGCTTTCCTTCTCTTAATTTTTAAATCACATTTGATGGTTGAGGCAAAAATTATAAAACTGTCCAATATGCTTTTAAATATATGTAAAGGATATATTTAAGACAATTATATCATACATATGGGAGGATAAAGGGACATAAGGATAGACAATATTTCTATACTTCATTTGAACTGGTAAAATAATGACAGCAGTAGACTGTGATAAGTTATATATATATATATATATATATATATATATATATATAAAATACCTGAAGCAACCACCAAAAAGAGATACATTCTAAAATAATATAGATAAATCAAAATGGAATTCTAAAAATGGGCAAAATATTTGAATATATATTTCACCAAAGACACCTGAATGGCTAGCAAACATATACAAAAATACTCAACATTATTAGCCATTAGGGAAATGAAAATTAAAAGCAAAATAAGATATCACTAGACACTTATTATAACAGTTAAAATTTTAAAAAACCAAGCGTTTACAAAGGTGTGAAGAAACTAGAATCTTTATACATTGCTGTTGAGAAAGAAAATGTTATAGCTACTTTGGAAAACAGTTTGGCAATTTGTTAAAAACCTAAACATAAATTTACTATACAGACTAACAATCTTTCTCCTAGGGATTTATCCATGAGAAATAAAAGCGTATGTCCATAGAAAGACATGTATGCAAATATTAATTTCATTACTACTGATAAAAGTCACAAATTGAAAAAGTCAAATGTCTATGAACTTGCCACCCATCAACAAAACAGAGTATATCTATAAACTGTAATATGAATTTGTCCATAAAAAGGAATGAACTATTGATACTTACTGCAACATGAATTAACCTTAAAAACATTATGCAAAATGAAGGAAGCCAAGTATGAAAGACATGTTGTATGATTTAATTTGTATTAACTGTCAAAAAAAAAAAGGCCCAATCATAAAGCCTGAAAGCAAATTAGTGGTTGTCTAGGGATTGGGTGAAGATGAATTAAAATGGGCATGAGAGAATTTTCAGGACTGATAGAAATGTTACAAACTGGATTGTGTCTACTTCTGGATATATAGCTAAAATAATCAAAGTAGCAGCCTAAAGAGATATCTGCATGCCCATCTGTATAGTAGTACTATTCACAACAGCCAAGTGGTGGAAGAAACACATGTGTGCACTGACAAATGAATAAGCAAAATGTGGTGTATCAGATCAAATCAGATCAGTCGCTCAGTCGTGTCCGACTCTTTGCGACCCCATGAACCGCAGCACACCAGGCCTCCCTGTCCCTCACCTACTCCCAGAGTTCACTGAGACTCACGTCCATCGAGTCAGTGATGCCATCCGGCCATCTCATCCTCTGTCGTCCCCTTCTCCTCCTGCCCCCAATCCCTCCCAGCATCAGAGTCTTTTCCAGTGAGTCAACTCTTCGCATGAGGTGGCCAAAGTACTGGAGTTTCAGCTTTAGCATCATTCTTTCCAAAGAAATCCCAGGGCTGATCTCCTTTAGAATGGACTGGTTGGATCTCCTTGCAGTCCAAGGGACTTTCAAGAGTCTTCTCCAACACCACAGTTCAAAAGCATCAATTCTTCGGCACACAGCCTTCTTCACAGTCCAACTCTCACATCCATACATGACCACTGGAAAAACCATAGCCTTGACGAGACGAACCTTTGTTGGCAAAGTAATGTCTCTGCTTTTGAATATGCTATCTAGGTTGGTCATAACTTTCCTTCCAAGGAGTAAGCGTATTTTAATTTCATGGCTGCAGTCACCATCTGTAGTGATTTTGGAGCCCAGAAAAATAAAGTCTGACACTGTTTCCACTGTTTCCCCATCTATTTCCCATAAAGTGATGGGACCGGATGCCATGATCTTCATTTTCTGAATGTTGAGCTTTAAGCCAACTTTTTCACTCTCCTCTTTCACTTTCATCAAGAGGCTTTTGAGTTCCTCTTCACTTTCTGCCATAAGGGTGGTGTCATCTGCATATCTGAGGTTATTGATATTTCTCCCGGCAATCTTGATTCCAGCTTGTGTTTCTTCCAGTCCAGCGTTTCTCATGATATACTCTGCATATAAGTTAAATAAACAGGGTGACAATATACAGCCTTGACGTACTCCTTTTCCTATTTGGAACCAGTCTGTTGTTCCATGTCCAGTTCTAACTGTTGCTTCCTGACCTGCATACACATTTCTCAACAGGCAGATCACGTGGTCTGGTATTCCCATCTCTTTCAGAATTTTCCACAGTTTATTGTGATCCACACAGTCAAAGGCTTTGACATAGTCAATAAAGCAGAAATAGATGTTTTCCTGGAACTCTCTTGCTTTTTCTATGATCCAGCAGATGTTGGCAATTTGATCTCTGGTTCCTCTGCCTTTTCTAAAACCAGCTTGAACATCAGGAAGTTCACCGTTCACGTACTGCTGAAGCCTGGCTTGGAGAATTTTGAGCATTACTTTAGTAGCGTGTGAGATGAGTGCAATTGTGCGGTAGTTGGAGCATTCTTTGGCATTGCCTTTCTTTGGGATTGGAATGAAAACTGACCTTTTCCGGTTCTGTGGCCACTGCTGAGTTTTCCAAATTTGCTGGCATGTTGAGTGCAGCACTTTCACAGCATCATCTTCCAGGATTTGGAATAGCTCAACTGGAATTCCATGACCTCCACTAGCTTTGTTCGTAGTGATGCTTTCTAAGGCCCACTTGACTTCACATTCCAGGATGTCTGGCTCTAGGTCAGTGATCACACCATCATGATTATCTGGGTTGTGAAGATCTTTTTTGTACAGTTCTTCTGTGTATTCTTGCCATCTCTTCTTAATATCTTCTGCTTCTGTCACAATTTGTATGGAAATACAAAAACCTTGAATAGCCAAAGCTATCTTGAGAAAGAAGAATGGAACTGGAGGAATCAACCTACCTGACTTCAGGCTCTATTACAAAGCCACAGTTATCAAGACAGTATGGTACTGGCACAAAGACAGAAATATTGATCAATGGAACAAAATAGAAAGCCCAGAGATAAATCCACGCACATATGGACACCTTTTCTTTGACAAAGGAGGCAAGAATATACAATGGAGAAAAGACAATCTCTTTAACAAGTGGTGCTGGGAAAACTGGTCAACCACTTGTAAAAGAATGAAACTAGAACACTTTCTAACACCATACACAAAAATAAACTCAAAATGGATTAAACATCTCAACGTAAGATCAGAAACTATAAAACTCCTAGAGGAGAACATAGGCAAAACACTCTCCGACATACATCACAGCAGGATCCTCTATGACCCACCTCCCAGAATATTGGAAATAAAAGCAAAAATAAACAAATGGGACCTAATTAAACTTAAAAGCTTCTGCACAACAAAGGAAACTATTAGCAAGGTGAAAAGACAGCCTTCAGAATGGGAGAAAATAATAGCAAATGAAGCAACTGACAAACAACTAATCTCAAAAATATACAAGCAACTCTTACAGCTCAACTCCAGAAAAATAAATGACCCAATCAAAAAATGGGCCAAAGAACTAAATAGACATTTCTCCCAAGAAGACATACAGATGGCTAACAAACACATGAAAAGATGCTCAATATCACTCATTATCAGAGAAATGCAAATCAAAACCACTATGAGGTACCATTTCACGCCAGTCAGAATGGCTGCAATCCAAAAGTCTACAAGCAATATATGCTGGAGAGGGTGTGGAGAAAAGGGAACCCTCTTACACTGTTGGTGGGAATGCAAACTAGTACAGCCACTATGGAGAACAGTGTGGAGATTCCTTAAAAAACTGGAAATAGAACTGCCTTATGATCCAGCAATCCCACTGCTGGGCATACACACTGAGGAAACCAGAAGGGAAAGAGACACGTGTACCCCAATGTTCATCGCAGCACTGTTTATAATAGCCAGGACATGGAAGCAACCTAGATGCCCATCAGCAGATGAATGGATAAGAAAGCTATGGTACATATACACAATGGAGTATTACTCAGCCATTAAAAAGAATACATTTGAATCACTTCTAATGAGGTGGATGAAACTGGAGCCTATTATACAGAGTGAAGTAAGCCAGAAAGAAAAACACCAATACAGTATACTAACGCATATATATGGAATTTAGAAAGATGGTAACAATAACCCTGTGTACGAGATAGCAAAAGAGACACTGATATATAGATCAGTCTTACGGACTCTGTGGGGGAGGGAGAGGGTGGGGAGATTTGGGAGAATGGCATTGAAACATGTATAATATCATGTATGAGACTAGTCGCCAGTCCAGGTTCGATGCACGATACTGAATGCTTGGGGCTGGTGCACTGGGATGACCCAGAAGGAGGGTGTGGGGAGGGAGGAGGGAGGAGGGTTCAGGATGAGGAACACAGGTATACCTGTGGTGGATTCATTTCGATATTTGGCAAAACTAATACAATATTATAAAGTTTAAAAATAAAATAAAATTAAAAAAAAAATCTTCTGCTTCTGTTAGGTCCACAGGGGAATATTATTCAACATGAAAAAGGAAGGAAATTCTGATACATGCTACAACACAGATCTTGAGGGCATTATGACAAACAAAATAAGCCAGTCACAGAAAGACAAATGCTGTATGATTCTACTAGGGTATCTCAAGTGAACAAATTCACAAAAACAGAAAGTATTGTAGAATGATGATTTCCAGAGATGGAGGGTCAAGGATGGGTAATTTTTATTTAACTGGTATCGGTATATAGATATAACTGGTATACAGATTAAGCACAAGCTGGAATCAAGATTGCTGGGAGAAATATCAATAACCCCAGATGTGCAGATGTTACCACCCTTACGGCAGAAAGTGAAGAAGAACTAAAGAGCCTCTTGATGAAAGTGAAAGAGGAGAGTGAAAAAGTTGGCTTAAAACTCAACATTCAGAAAACTAAGATCATGGCATCTGGTCCCATCACTTCATGGCAAATAGATGGAGAAACAATGGAAACAGTGACAGACTTTATTTGGGTGGCGGGGCTCCAAAATCACTGCAGATGGTGACTGCAGCCATGAAATTAAAAGACACTTGATTCTTGGAAGAAAAGTTATGACCAACCTAGACAATGTATTAAAAAGCAGAGACATTACTTTGCCAACAAAGGTCCATCTGGTAAAAGCTCTGGTTTTTCCAGTAGTCATGTATGGATGTAAGAGTTGGACTATAAAGAAAGCTGAGCACCAAAGAATTGATGCTTTTGAACTGTGGTGCTGGAGAAGACTCTTGAGAGTCCCTTGGACTGCAAGGAGATCCAACCAGTCCATCCTAAAGGAAATCAGTTCTGAATATTCATTGGAAGGACTGATGCTGAAGCTGAAACTCCAATACACTTTGCCACCTGATGCAAAGAACTGATTGATTTGAAAAGACCCTGATGTTGGGAAAGATTGAAGGCAGGAGGAGAAGGGGACAACAGAGGATGAGATGGTTGGATGACATCACTGACTCGATGGACATGAGTGAGTAAACTCTGGGAATTGGTGATGGACAGGGAGGCAAATGCCAGGAGACAGTGATGGACAGGGAAGCCTGGCATGCTGCAGTCCATGGGGTTGCAAAGAGTCGGACAGGACTCAGCAACTGAACTGAACTGAACTGATAAGAGTTTCAATTTTGTAAGATAAAAAGCTCTGGAGATTGGTTGCACAACAATGTGAATGCACTTAAAACTAAAATTACTGAAATGTACATTTAAAAATTGGTAAGATGGTGAGACTTGCCTGGTGGTCCAGTGGCTAAGAATCTGCCTTCCAGTGCAGGAGATACAGGTTCAATCCCTGGTCAGGGAACTAAGATCCCATATGCTGTGGAGCAACTAAACCCACGTGCACTGCAACTAGAAAAAGCCTATGCGCCACAACAAAAGCCCACTCGTCACAACTAAAAAAAGCCTGTGCACCACAACAAAGACCCAGAGCAAAGAGTCAGCTATGACCAAGACAGACACTACTTCACAAAATAGCAATGAAAGAATGATTGAATTTGTGAATGAATGATTGCATGGTGAAGCATTCAAGAAACCGATTTACTACTAGCATCTTGAAGGAATCCAGAGATTTAAGCACTTATATTAACCAGAAATGACAAATGATAATATAGCTTTTAACATGAGATTCTTCATCTAGGTATAAAAGGAAGTTTCTTCCTTTGGATTAATTTTTTCTTATCTGAGAAGTCTTTAAGGAGAGACAGAAAGTTAACTTCTTTTTAAGCATATGAATAAACAGAAGGAAATAAAACAGCATGCCTTCATAACTTTCATTGCTTTTTAATCTCACAGAAAAAAATTAATTATTTATATAAAACATTAAAATATTGCAAATAATAAAAAACTAGATTGTGGTGTGACTATAAATTTGTAAATCAGTGCATGGGAGATTCTATGTATGTAAATTTTACCTCAATAGAACTGTTTCTTTTTTAATGTTCTAAAACAAAGATAAACCAAAGTATTTGATTCAAACAAGTTCCTCCTTAAAAAAGTAAATCATTCATCAATAGCTAATAATGGAGCTAATTACCTATTTGACCTCCTCATTATCATTATCATTACTGTACATGGGTATAGCACTCTCCAGTTCATAAAATCCACATAACAATTCTGTGAAGTAAGCAAGTTAATTCTTAGTACCATGATACGTAAAGTTTTTAAAAAACTGCCAATGGCTTGTTAAAGGTTTTGTAATTATTAGTACATAAAAAAGCAAATTCAGTTCATTGAACCTAATTCTCCTCAACCTAACTGCTCTTTCCTCAAATGACTTTAAAATAAACTTCCTACCTACCATCATATTCAGGAAGATTTTGCTCTTTAGAGACAGCACTCACAAAGTCATCTAATTTCACCATTCCGTTTTCTGTAAAATAAAAAGTTGAGACGATACATTCTATTATGCTGCTGCTGCTGCTGCTAAGTCACTTCAGTTGTGTCCAACTCTGTGCGACCCCATAGACAGCAGCCCACCAGGCTCCCCCGTCCCTAGGATTCTCCAGGCGAGAACACTGGAGTGGGTTGCCATACTTTTGTGTAAAAGGCAAATTCACATTTTAATACAACTATGAAAAAAAATACTTACCTTCACTTAATCATCAGCTTATTTCTTCTACATAGCCTGTCTCCCTAGATGAGTCTTTCTAAATTAGGTCTGTTCATTTCATTTCAACAATCACTGAGAGTATATTAGTGCCAAGAACTATGCTAGGCACCAAGGACACCAAAGTAAGTAAGACACAGTCCCTGCTTTTTCAATGTTTATTATAAAGTGCAAAGGACAGGGTTAGGTACTCAGTTCTTGATAGATACAGGAAAAAGGAAAGGTGCCCAAAGAGATGGACCATGAGAAAGCTAATGAGTCTATTTCACATAATTATGAAAACCCAGTCAACCAATATGCTGTCCACTGATACCATGACAATGCTAACCAGCCCTAACAGACCCACATATCCCCAATCCCTACCCCCAGTATCCAGCTAGTCCAAACAACACCTATTTTAGGTACAAACCTTTCACAGTGTTCATACTAATCCTGATAATCAGAAAACAGGCTGAAAAAATTTAGTGGCTTCTACCCTTTAGATTTTTTAAAATTTATTTTGTATTAAGGTAATATTCATCTACAGCATTACATGTATATTTCTACCTCAATATACGCTACAGTGTGCTCACTACCAAAAATGTAGTTTCCATCTGTTATCATACAATTGATCCCTTTTACCCATTTTGTTCCACCCCCAACACTTACCCCTGGTAACCATTTACTCTGATCTCTACTCCTTAGATTTTTTTTTAAAAATCAAACCTTCTTTCTTATTTGCCTTACCTAACAGTTTTGCTCAGGGTCTAATAATTCACTTCTAATGTTATTTCTGTCAGTCTTTTCGCAAAATGTTGCCTATGCCCTCTTTTCAACTGAACTTTTGCTGTGGAAAATTCTTACTTAATGATAAAGCAACTTCTCTAACACAAAAACCTTTCTTAGAAACTCAAACTCTGCCCTAAACTTAGGCTGGTGAGTGAGATATGCTATTTTATTCCTAGATGCTATTTAATAACTGCTTGCCTTGATTAAGTATCACTAGCCCTAAATTCCTAGCTACAGTACTCCCTCTACATTTTAGAATCTCCAATTATTTCTCCTTGGACTCCCTAGGCTATTTACTGAGAGATTTTTGAACCTTTGGGGTATCGCAGTCTTGCTACTTGAACCTCTCTTCTATAACTAGATAAGCTTTCCCCAGGATCTGTCCCACACTAGAAGACACAGCTAGGACAAGTGATGAAGAACCTTACAGAAAGAATTCTGAAATACAAAAGACCTACCTAGACCCTCCAAATCAATCTATTACATCAAATTTCCCAGAAATCATTTTTTACTACTCTCAATTTTAAAATATATGTATATACTGGTGTATAGTTGATTTACAACCTTGTGTTATTAATAGTTTTTGCTCTACAGCAAGGTGAATTAGTAATACATATATCCACTTTTTTTAGATTATTTTCCCATATAGGTCATTACAGAGTACTGAGTGAAGTTCTCTGTGCTATACAGTTGGTCCTTATTAGTTACCTATTTTATATATAACTACTTCCAATTTTTGTTTGTTCTTTCTGAATCTTCTTTAGAATGACCCATTCCATTCCCAGTTGAGAGATCTTACTCCAACATTTAATAATATCATGTAAAACTATCTAATTTTTTTTCAAAAAGTTTGATATTATCAGTCTCTCACCATTTCTAGCAGTTTCGGTCACAATCTTCTTGAATTCTTTATCTGATAAAGTAATTCCTATTGAAGGCAAAATGGACTGAAGTTCTTCTGCATCTATGTAATTTTCTTGGAGTTTTTTGATAGTTTCACAGACATTTCCTAAATATACAAAATGTGGAAGACTATTCAGCAACATAATTTATGTGTCTTAGCAATAATTGGCAGCTAAAGTCTTTTTCTTATAATCAGAAATCAAGTTTTACTTAATACCACCTTAAAACTCTTCATATTTATGTTGTATCTTACATTATACCTAATGTTTCTCTTACAGCTCAAACACAAAACTGTCTTGAAATTCTATGAACATTTATAAACTATTTGTTTGGAGGATCAATCTGTTCCAGTGGCCCAGCCAATGAGGTTTGATTCTTTGTTTGGTGGGGGGCCATATCACACAGCTTGTAGATCTTAATTCCCCAAACAGGGACTGAACCCAGACATTTAGCTGTGAAAGCACAGAGTCCCAACCACTGGACTGCCGAGGAATTCCCTGCAGCTTGTTTCTGATTAAAATATAATGAAGGAGTCCAAGAGATCAAAACATCAATGTGTCATGTTTAAATTTCAAGATTTCAGACAAAATTGGGAGTTCTCTCCCATCCTATCACTTTACCTACCATTTTTCAGTTCACGACCTTCAAAATTATAAAATTCTAGCAGACACACATGACCGTAATGAGCTTCCTAATATAATGTACTGAAATGGGAAAAATATCACCTCTGTTGTATCCTGGCAAAAATGTATACCCTGAATTTATTCATGAAGAAATACAAGAAAACCCAAAATGAGGGACACTACACAAAACAACTAGTCAATGCTCTTCCAAAGTATCAAGGTCATGAAATATTGAAATACCATCCCAGATTGAAGGAGACTAGGACACATGACAACTAAGTGTAACATGTGGTCCTGAATGAGATTCTGGATCAGAAACAGGACATTCATAGAAAAACAGTCAAATTTTTAATAAGGTCCTATATTAGTAAATATTGTTGTATCAGTGTTAATTTTCCAGTTTTTTGTTATACTGTGGTTATATAAGATATTAATAGGTCAGAACGTTAGATGAAGAGTATGTAGAAATGTTTTCATTTCTGTGTAATTCTTATGAATTTAAAATTATTTAATAATGAAAAATGTTAAATGTTTTTTAAATGTAAATCAAGTGGCAGTCACATTTCACAGATGCTCAATCATCATCAGTTTATTTGGAGAAGTTGTATGAGATAAACTATTTTATCCTTTTCCAAATACAGAATGCTAAGTATGACAGTGGTAGGTGAAATCATTTGATTTTAGTGATACCAGCAAGGTAGATAACCACTTTCGACCACAATCCTGTTCTACCCACTGGCTAAATGCCTGCTACTCCATTATTCCCTTAATCAGGGCTTTAATTCTTAATGAAATACAAGAAAACTCAGAGACAGAAATAAGGCATGGCATAAAAGCAGTGCATCAGTAAAGGAATCAGAATAAACATCTTTATGCCTCCTTAATAGATAACACTCCTTTTTCAACTGAGTTATTAGAAGCATGCATGTGTGTGTGTTAGTCGCTCCATCGTGTTCAACTCTTTGCGACCCTGTGGATGGTAGCCCACCAGACTCCTCTGTCCATGGATTCTCCAAGCAAGAATACTGGAGTGGGTTGCCATTCCCTTCTCCAGGGGGTCTTTTTGACCCAGGGATTGAACCCAGGTCTCCTGCACTGCAGGCAGATTTGTTAACATCTGAGCCACCAGGGAATAAGAATCACTAATGATTCACAAAGCATTCATCTTAACAACTACAGTCAGTACTAAATATAATTTTTAAAGGCTGGTAAATTTCTTGAAATAAAACAAATATAAATTAACTCCAGCTGAGGTCTACAGAAAGGAGTGTTTAAGTGGGTTCCTTACACAATATGTCCCTGGAGAAGGACATGGCAACCCACTCCAGCATTCTTCCTTGGAGAAGCCCATGGACAGAGAAGCCTGGTGGGTTATGGTCCATAGTGTTGCAAAGAGTTGGACATGACTGAAGTGACTAAGCATGCATGCACATACACAATACTTCCATGATATAAGTAGTACATAAGAGAAAAACATACTCTGGCTGGGAAGTCACTGCTCATCTTTGAGGAATATCATAAAGCCTTAGGGATCTGAGATGTATACTATTAATTATTTTCTCTTGATATTCCCACATCCATAAGAAATAATACCTGAACAGTGTGGAGATTCCTTAAAAATCTGGAAATAGAACTGCCATACAACCCAGCAATCCCACTGCTGGGCATACACACGGAGGAAACCAGAACTGAAAGAGACACGTATACCCCAATGTTCATCACAGCACTGTTTACAATAGCCAGGACATGGAAGCAAATTGATGCCCATCAGCAGACAAATGGATAAGAAAGTTGTGGTACATATACACAATGGAATATTACTCAGCTATTAAAAAGAATGCATTTGAATCACTTCTAATGAGGTGGATGAAACTGGAGCCTATTATACAGAGTGAAGTAAGTCAGAAAGAAAAACACCAATACAGTACATTAACGCATATATATGGAATTTAGAAAGATGGTAATGATGACCATATATGCAAGACAGCAAAAGAGACACAGATGTAAAGAACAGACTTTTGGACTCTGGGAGAAGGCGAGGGTGGGATGATTTGAGAGAATAGCATTGAAACATGTATATTATCATGTGTGAAATAGATCTCCAGTCCAGGTTCGATTCATGAGACAGGGTGCTCAGGGCTAGTGCACTGGGATGACCCTGAGGGATGGGATGGGGAGGGAGGTGGGAGGGGGATTCAGGATGGGAACACACTGTACACCCATGGCTGATTCATGTGAATGTATGGCAAAAAAAATCACAATATTGTAATTACCTTCCAATTAAAATTAAGAAAAAAAAAAAAAGAATACCTGAAGTACTATGGATATCGTAAATTTAAATTATGGAACTCTGAGCAAAAATTTCACATAGACTTCATATATAATTGGTTAAATAAATGACCAAAAAAAAAGCATTTCCAAAGGAAAATAGGCCCTCTACTTTCTCGGGAACTTGTTCAGTTGCTAAGCCATGTCTGGCTCTCTGCAACCCCACAGACTGCAGCACACCAGGCTTCCCTATCCTTCACCATCTCCTGGAATTTACTCAAACTCATGTCCATTGAGTCAGTGATGCCATCCAACCATCTCATCCTCTGAACTTGAGTGATTCCAATTAATCACTGAATAAACTTCTCAGCCCAAGTTCAGTTCAGTTCAGTTCAGTCGCTCAGTTGTGTACGACTCTTTGCGACCCCATGAATTGCAGCACGCCAGGCCTCCCTGTCCATCACCAACTCCCGGAGTTCACTCAAACTCATGCTCCCCTTAAAAAGGGAGCATCTGGAAAGGAACTGCTATCAAAACCACAGTATTGTATCCCTGGCCTGAATTCCAAAAGTGATGGTTATCCAGAGTATTGACAATTGAAATGCCTACAACTATCTAATAATTGCTTACTTCAGCTCATATCTATAATAACTAAAGGGCCCAGATGTTGTCTTACATATATGATACTGACCCAGAGCATTAATTGCAGTTTTTTCCTTAGATGAAACTTGTTTTAGAAGACTAGAGCTCCTTCTCACAGCTGGCTTCTGAAGTTTTGGGATACTAAAAATATCACTTTTATCCAGGGACTTTTTGAGGCCTGAAACATGCTTCAAGTCTTGTGGTTTAGACTTTGAGTCATGAATTTCAACTTTCTCTGAACTTTTCTTAAAGTTCATGCCATCCTTTGAATATGGTTCCTGGAATTCTATATCACTGCTATCAATCTCATCCTGGAATTTTCTTATTTGCAAAATATTTTTTGGTCTTTTAAATTCATAGTCATCATTCTCACTCATAATTTTATGATTTTGGAGGCTCTTTGTATTTGACTTTTGGAATAATGATGATTCAGACAGTCCAGAAGATAAAATGCTTTTCTTCCTATATTGTGGATAGCATCCTGACACATTTGATAACTTTCTTGAAGTAGCTTCATCCAAGGCTGTTCCTTCCATAATTGCTAAGCAAAAGAAACATCCATTAATTCATTTACCTGTACAATTTGTAAAGCCTTTTAAAAACAATACTTACGTCCTCATGAAAACTTTTCAAGACATTATCATTTGCTCAAATACATCAGATGAAGTTAATAACTAATACAGCTGATGACCAAAAGGTTAACTATTGACTAGGTTAAATATAATCTACTGGTTTAATATAGTTAAATACTTCCATCCAACACTATTCATAGCAACACTGAATCTAAAGCAAAAGCCTACTGAAGTACATGGTTCTCATTCCTTACTCTTTCCCAATTCAGAAAGATAATAGACTAATAAACCAATACAGATACAAATCCCTTAGTTACGAGGGTGCAGAAATATGAAGAAGTTGTAAAGGGAAATTTTTAAATATTTAAAAAGTTAGAACACTTTATAAATAAAATGATACTCTCCTAAAGTAAGACAGTAAAATAATAACCCTCTTAAAAATTTGCAGCATTTGCAGGAGGTTAGTAACTTCATACATAAAATAAAGTTTTTATAAAAATATTAATATCCAAGTTGGGGCTTCATTTACAAAATCCATCCCATGGCTCAGAATAGTACCTTGCATTTGAATAACACATTTAAAAATATATCAAATGTTATAACACTTGACCCTCAAAATAATTCCATGAGAGCATCAAGTTCCTATAAAACCAAAGAAAACAAGAGACTTCTAATAGAGTAGCAATACAATATTGATTATGAAGACATTTCATTTAGAGGAAAAAAAAAAGTTTCTTAGCTTAGGGTGTATTACAATGAACAACTGAAGGAAAGTGTTTGGATTTTAAGTGAAAAGTAAAAGTGAAGTCACTCAGTCGTGTCCGACTCTTAGCGATCCCATGAACTGTAGCCTACCAGGCTCCTCCATCCATGGGATTTCCCAGGCAACAGTACTGGAGTGGAGTGCCATTGTCTTCTCCTTTAAAAATTTAGAAACTTAAAATTATTTTATTATTATTATTATTTTTTTTTTTTTTTGGTAATTGACATATAACATTTTATTAGTTTTATGTATAAAAAGTCTAGAAATCCTTGAAGATAAAGACATTGACCTCTAAGTGCTACCTCTCAAAAAGGAATAGGGTAAAAAAACAAAATCTTTGACATTTCTGCTATTGGCCAAGACATCATAATAGGAACTAACTTTACCCTCCAACTTTAAGCAACTGAAAAACTGGACAAGATATGTGAAAAAGAACAATTTTCAGACATCAGACAAGAGGTAGCATAGGACAGTAATCCTTTAAAGAAGGGTAACAAATGAGCTGAGCCCTACCACTGCACTAGCTTACTGTCTGGACAGTTTCCACAGCACAGGAAAGTAAAACCTAAATAGAGCCCACTGGTCTGAATGAGTAGAGAGAAGAGATTAGGAAGGCCAAAGAGGCTAGAATATGAGAGCAAAGAGAAAACAGAACTGCTGAGCTCTGGAGATCAGTGAAGGGGTCTGCTTGACACTTTGGCTGAGTACTGATCTGTACATACATGAGAGAGCATGACCTAATAACAAGGAAAGAATTACCATAAAATTATAGGTAGAACAATTCCTAAGAATAATTTATGATCTCACCAACCAAAGCAGAAAGATCTTATAATATATGGGACATCTAGTAGAATCATCTGAAGAATGCTACCTTAGTAGTGGAGCTAAATTAGCATTAAAAGCTGCTCTGAGATCACCCTTAAAAAACTTTAGAAAACAAGCTTCCAAAGGACCTAACTGATTCCAAGTAACTCAACTGCATCAGGACAAAATCCAACACTATTTAAAGGAATGCTACAAAAGTCAGCAAATAACATAAACTTCACAATGTATCGTATCCCATCAAAAACTACTAGGCATCCAAAATAATAGGAAAATATAAGCCACAATGAGCAGAAAAATCAATTGATAGAAACTGGTTCAGAAATGGAAGAGCTCATAAAACTATCATACAAATACATTAACACAGTAATTATTAGCATATTTTATATATTCAAAAAAGTAGAGGAATATATTAGCAAGTTGCTTTTATTCTCTCTGTGTCCTTTGGCCACTTGGCCTTAGACATGAACATTGATATAGAACTGTGTAGCAGAGTGTTGTTAAGTAAATCACTGTTTTCAGCTAGAGAAACAAAAATGAGAGCTCTCAGAGATTAAAAAGTACTAAATAGATTGTGGAGAGGGAGTATCTCAGGAAAATGATCTCATAAAGCTGCTTATAAACTCTTGCACTCACCCCTGATCTGCACATGCATGAATTTGGCCCTAAACAATACACCATGACTCTGAGAACTAAACTTCAGGATAGACCACTACCCAAGTTCCACTTTGGCTCTGGATGACACACAGATTTGAATAGCACTGCAAAGGCTATGAAAAACAAACTGATATTGAAACTGAAAAACACAGAAAATTAATTGAAATTTGTGGCCTAAACCAAATTGAGTCAAATTCCTGCCAAAACTAGATTTCAACATTTTCCATAGAATTTTCAAAGAATTTTAGACCCACAGTCTCACAACTTAATCTTCAAAATGTCCAAGATATAATTCAAAACCACTTCACATGTGAAGAACAAAGAAAATCTCAGTTTGCATGGGAAAAGACAAGCAACTGATGTCAAGACCAAGTTGAAAAAAACATTGAAATTGCCTTATAAAAACTTTCAAGCAAGGAGCTCCCAGGTGGTCCAGGGGTTAAGAATCTGCCTTGCAATTCAGGGGACACAGGTTCAATCCCTGAGAACTAAGATCCCACATACACCAGAGCAACTAAGCCCAGGTACCACAACTACTGAGCCTAAGCATCATAATTAGAGAGCCCATGCACCACAATGAAAGATCCTGCATGATGCAATGAAGCTCCTGCATGCTGCAACTAAGACCCAACACAGCCAAATAAATAAATAAACTTCTAAGGATCTATTCAAAAAATGCTCCAAATTACAGTGAAAAAAAACCAACACTCAGAAAGATAGAAAGTCTCAGAAAACAAAAGATATAAAGAAGAACCAAATTTGGAAATTTAAAATTTAAAAATATAATAATTAAAGTAAAAAAAATTAATCAGATAGGTTCAACAACATAATGGAGATGTCAGAGGGATAGTTTATGAAACTGAAGGCACATTAGTTGAAATTATTCAATTTAAACAGTAGAGGTAAATAAGAATGAAAACAAGATTAACAAAGTGTCAAGGCTCTGTGTGACAACATCAAAGAGGGCTAACATTTGTGTCTTTGCAGTCTCAAGAAGGCAGGGGAGAAAATGTGGTGCAGAACAAATATTTGAAGTTACAATGACAGAAGATTGCAAGTTTGGCAAAATAGATCCAAGAAGTTCAGTGAACCCCAAAAGGATAAACTCAAAAAAACACACTCCCAAAGCATCATAATCAAATGGCTAAAAACTAAAGAAAAAAGAAAGTATCTTGAAAGCAGTCAGAGAAAAACAGTGTACTTTATTATTTGGATAACATCAGGTTTCTTTTCAGAAACTGTGGAAGTCAAAAGTAAAAAGAACATTTTAAAATGTTAAAAGAAAATAACTGTCAACTCAGAATCCTATATCCAATAAAAATATCCTTCAGAAAGTAGAGAAAATAAAGATATTCTCAGATGAAGAAAAATAAAGCTAATTCATTTTTAGTAGATCTGCTCTTTTAAAAAAATGATTAAAAGAAGTTTTTCATACAGAAGCTTAATCCTTTGAAATTATTAAAAGCATGATATTCAAAAGACATGTAAGCAGTCAATATGAAAGAAGAAAAATATATAATGGCAAAAATTTGGTTAAATATGACTATTCCTCTCCTCTTGGTAGTTTAAAATATGTTTAATCATTGAAAGTGAAACATTATATTATCTGGTATGCTTTCCAAGAATGTAGTTGTAATACATAAGAAAATCAGAACATAAAATCAGAAGGTAAAAAGACCTACACATTGGTAAAATTTCTATATTTTACTTGAAAGTGGTAAAATATTTATTTCCATATACTTTAAGGTTAAATAAAGATACCCTGCTTATTTAACTTATATGCAGAGTACATCATGTGAAATGCCAGGCTGGATGAAGCACAAGCTGGAATCAGGACTGCCGGGAGAAATATCAATAATCTCAGATATGCACAGACACCACCCTTATGGCAGAAAGCAAAGAACTAAAGAGCCTCTTGATGAAAGTGAAAGAGGAAAGTGAAAAAGTTGGCTTAAAACTCAACATTCAGAAAACTAAGATCATGGCATCCAGTCCCATCACTTCATGGCAAATAGATGGGGAAATAATGGAAACAGTGACAGACTTTATTTTCTTGGGCTCCAAAATCACTGCAGCTGATGATTGCAGCCATGAAATTAAAAGACGCTTGTTTCTTGGAAGAAAAGCAATGACCAACTTAGCAAGTTAAAAAGCAGAGACATTACTTTGCCAACAAAGGTCCATCTAGTCAAAGCTATGGTTTTCCCAGTAGTTAAGTATGGATGTGAGAGTTGGACTATAAAGAAAGCTGAGCACAGAAGAATTGATGCTTTTGAACTGTGGTGTTGGAGAAGACTCTTGAGGGTCCCTTGGACTGTAAGGAGATCCAACTAGTCAATCCTAAAGGAAATCAGTCCTGAATATTCATTGGAAAGAATGATGCTAAAGCTGAAACTCCAATAATTTGGCCACCTGATGCAAAGAACTGACTCACTGGAAAAGAGCCTAATGCTGGGAAAGATTGAAGGCAGGAGGAGAAGGGGACAACAGAGGATGAGATGGTTGGATGGCATCACCGACTCGATGGACATGAGTTTGAGTAAGCTCCAGGAGTTGGTGGACAGGGAAGCCTGGCGTGCTGCAGTCCATGGGGTTGCAAAGAGTTGGACATGACTGAGGGACTGAACTGACTGACTAAATTGAAGGTTAAATATGTATGTTATAATCCTTAGAATAATTACTGAAAAATGCAGACATATGGTAAAAAAATATATAGGTAAATTTTTTTAAAGAATTTTTTAAAAACTTCCAAAAAAGAAGGTAGAAAAGGTTGGAAAAGAGAGGAAAAAATAGAAAAGAAATAACATGGTTACCTATATCTGATATAATTAATCACATTAAGTAAAAATGACCTGCTACTGCTAAGTCACTTCAGTCGTGTCCGACTCTGTGCGACCGCATAGACGGCAGCCCACCAAGCTCCCTCATCCCTGGGATTCTCCAGGCAAGAGTACTGGAGTAGGGTGCCATTGCCTTCTCCAAAAATGCCCTAGACACTCCAATTAAAAAACAGGAATTAAAAGAATGAATATAAAAGCATCACCCAATTCTACGGGGTTTCTCTGATAGCTCAGTTGGTAAAGAATCCACCTACAATGCAGAAGACCCCAGCTCAATTCCTGCATCAGGAAGATCTGCCGGAGAAGGGATAGGCTACCCATTCCAATATTCTTGAAATCCCTTGTGGCTCAGATGGTAAAGAATCCGCTTGCAATGCGGGAGACCTAGGTTCGATCCCTGGGTTGGGAAGATTCCCTGGAGAAGTGAAAGACTACCCACTCCAGTATTCTGGCCTGGAGAATTCCATGGATTGTATAGTCCATGGGGTTGCAAAGAGTCGGACACGACTGAGCAACTTTCACATTCACGTTCACCCAACCCTACGTGGTTTACAAAATACCTGAAATATGAGGACAGTTGTTGTTGCTAGTCACTAAGTCATGTCTGACTCTTTTGCAACCCCATGGACTAAAGACTGCCAGGCTCCTCTGTCCATGGGATTTCCAGCAAAGATATTGGAGTGGGTTGCCATTTTTTTCTCCAGGGGATGTTCCCGATCCAAGGATCGAACTCACATCTCCTGCTTGGTAGGTGGATTCTTTACCACTGAACCACCTGGGAAGCCCAGATATGATGATATAAGAAGGTAAAAAGAAAAGGATAGAAAATCTATACATGTAAACACTAATTAAAAGAAAGCTGAAGTAGTTTTATTAATATTTGAAAAAGTAAATTGCAGAGCAAAGAAAATTACCATTGATTGCATACACATTACATAATGATAAAAGAGCCAGTTTGCCAAGAAGATACAACTATCCTAAATGTGAATGAAACTAACAGAGCTTCAAGATGCATGAATCAAAGCCCAACAAAAATGAAAGGAGAAACAGACAAATCCACAATTATATATTTCAACACTATTCTCCTTTCACAGTAGTAGAACCTATAGAAAATCAGCAAAGATTCAGAAAAAATTATAAATGATGAGAATCATGCATGGGAGTGGGTATGTGATTATCAGTAATATCTATGCAGGAAAAGAAAAATATATGTAAAACCAGAGACAAAATTAGAATTCAAAATAAACTTTGAAACTTTCAGGTAATGATGGCAAATTGAACAGCTTTCAAAAATTCCATTAAAATTATTCTTAAAATATCATAAATCCATAAGAAGAAGAACAGGAAAAGAAACAACTGCATGAATTTAGTAGATGGGAAAAGGCTGAATTCTAAACCAGAAGGAAAAAGCCAACAACCCAATTCATAACACAAAACCTCCTAAATTAGTGGCATCTAGTTACTTCTGAAAGTGAAGGAAAGAGTAAAACTGAAAATAAAGGATTGTTTAAAAGTCTGTTTAAGCAGTAATCAGATACCTAGATAACCTTCACACACCCATATATCTTCTCATGGCCATGTACTGATCTCCCCTTCCAGCAGAAGACTAACAATTCACCAGAGAGGGTTAAACACAAGGTCTCTGGGTCAGGGAATACAAAACATAGAAGAGAGTAAGGGTATTATCTGGATAATGAAAAGGGAGGGTTACATGACAATTACCACTGAATAAAAAGAATTCCAGTTCTTTTGTCTCATTAAACACCTGAAACTCTGGCAAGATAACTTACAGCCTCCAAGAAGGAAACTAGAAGCTGATTCTCTGAAAACACTGACCATCTTGAAAGGAAAAACACCCTCAAGATGGTGATATCAAGGATCTTCGAGGCAAAATTCCAGCCAGATTGCCTATGGCATGATGCCCTGACCTTAGCAGTATTGGCATTTGGGGACACACGATTCCTCACTTTTGCCTGGGAAATCCCATGGACAGAGAAGCCTGGTAGGCTACAGTTGATGGGGTTGCAAAGAGTCGGACACGACTGAGCAACTTCACTTCACTTCAATTCCTTATTAAGAGGAGGAGAAGGGGATATCTAGAAGTGTGTGTAGGGACTTCCCTGAAGGTCCAGTGGACTTTGAAGACTTTGGAAGACTCTGAACTTCCAAAGCAGAGAGCATGGGTTCAATTGCTGATCAGGGAACTAGGATCCCACATGCCACACAGCCAAAAAAAAAAGAGTAAAAGTGCACACAAAGAATATCACCCACCATATCAGTAAACAAAAGATGTTGAGGCCATCAAGCCATCAGCCACTGCAGCCACCCCCATGGTGCATCTGAGTGGGTTCAGGATGGAGAAAAACAGAATATTGGCTCTACATAGTTAAAGTGCATGTCAAAGGAATAATTTCATTAAGCCCAGACTCTTGCATCTTCCCATACATAGAAAAGCAATAGACTCATTAACTTTAGATGTCTGGATTTTCTTTAATGAGCAGTAATGTTTTGATATTTGATTACATGAATTCTTTAGGAGTTTTGCAAAAACTCCTGTATATCCTGGCTCCTCCCTTATGTCTTTGGAATAGTCCCTCAGAGCTTTCTGAAAGGCTGTATCCCAGGCTTAAGTCCTCATTAATGCCCCAAAGAAAACACAATTCTCAACTTTTAGGTTGTGCTTTTTTTTTTAAAAGTCAACAAAAGCATCCTTGGCCTCTAATCACTTAATGCCAGTAATACATGTTTTAATGACCAAAAAGCATCTCCACATGTTGCCAAATGTTCCTGTGGGAGAGTGATAACCAAAATCACTTCTGGTTAAGAACCACTACTCTAGAGTGTTCAGTCCATGGTCAACTAGTTCCACTCCCAGTCTCAGAGTTTCCAAACAGCTTTTGAGTTCATTATTCTCAATCATAAGCAGACAACCAAAGATCACCAGACATTTGGAGAATGCCTCTAAAATGAAGGCCAAATAAGAGAAAAATAACTTGGAGAAAACACTATGAATGAAAAAGAAAAAATTTTAAACATCATCCTTAGCACAACAGAAGATATTATGTTCATGGAACAATAGGAATATCCATGTAACAAGAAGATGTTAAAAGAACATACTTTCAGAAGGGAAAAAAAATTCTTGGAAATCTTGAAAGTACAAATGAAAGCCTAAACACATGCGTTGGAAGATAAAGTTAAGTACATCTCACCAAAAAATGACAGAGAAAAAGGTTTTTTTTAAAAAGAAAAAAAAAAAGAGGAGAATCCATCCAGGATGTCAAGTATCCGAGTAATAAATGATTCAGAGAGGAAAGGAAATCATCAACAAATTGCTTAAATTTCTCAGAATCACATTATACTGTACCCAACACAATTGTTGCCAAAACAATCCATTTCAAGGCACATAATCATGAAATTTCAGAACACTAAAGGTAAAGAAATTATTCTATAAAATTTCAAAGAAAAAAATCAGTTACATACAAAAAGTCAGGAATCAAAAGAATTGTGGATTTGACAGCAACACTGAAAACTGGAAAACAGAAAAATTCTAAGGAAATGTATTTCCAACCTAGAATTCTATACTTAAACTGCCAATCAAACATGAGTACAGAATCTGATACAGGGAAAGAAGTGAAAATTCTTCTTCCAGAATGTTAATGAAGAAAGATTTAGGAATGTAACTACACATAAAACTTTCAGTTCAGTTCAGTCACTCAGTCTTGTCCGACTCTTTGCAATCCCATGGACTGAAGCATGCCAGGCTTCCCTGTCTATCACCAACTCCTGGAGCTTGCTCAGACTCATGACCATCAAGTCTGTGATGCCATCCAACAATCTCATCCTCTGTTTTCCCCTTCCCCTCCCACCTTCAATTTTTCCCAGCATCAGGGTCTTTTCCAATGAGTCAGTTCTTTGCATCAGGTGATCAAGTACTGGAGCTTCAGTTTCAGCATCAGTTCTTCCAATGAATATTCAGGACTGATTTCCTTTAGGATGGACTGGTTGGATCTCCTTGCAGTCCAAGGGACTCTCAAGAGTCTTCTCCAACACCACAGTTCAAAAGCATCAATTCTTTGGCGCTCAGCTTTCTTCATGGTCCAACTCTCACATACATACATGACTACTGGAAAAACCATAGCTTTAACTAGATGGACCATTGTCAGCAAAGTAATGTCTCTGCTTTTTAATATGCTGTCTAGGTTGGTCATTGGAGAAGGCAATGGCACCCCACTCCAGTACTCTTGCCTGGAAATTCCCATGGATGGAGGAGCCTGGTAGGCTGCAGTCCATTGGGTAGCGAAGAGTCAGATACGACAGAGCGACTTCACTTCTACTTTTCACTTTCCTGCATTGGAGAAGGAAATGGCAACCCACTCCAGTGTTCTTGCTTGGAGAATCCCAGGGATGGGGGAGCCTGGTGGGCTGCCGTCTATGGGGTCGCACAGAGTCGGACACGACTGAAGCGACTTAGCAGCAGCAGCAGGTTGGTCATAGCTTTTCTTCCAAGGAACAAGCATCTTTTAATTTCATGGCTGCAGTCACCATCTACAGTGATTTTGGAGCCCAAGAAAATAAAGTCTGTCACTGTTTCCCCATTTATTTGCCATGAAGTGGTGGGACAAAATGCCATGATCTTCATTTTTTGAATGTTGAGTTTTAAGTCAATTTTTCAGTGTCATCTTTCACTTTCATCAAGAGGCTGTTTAGTTCCTCTTCACTTTCTGCCATAACCCTGGTGTCATCTGCACATCTGAGGTTACTGATATTTCTCCCAGCAGTCCTGATTCCAGATTGTGGTTCATCCAACCCAGCACTTTGCATGATATATTCTGCATATAAGTTAAATAAGCAGGGTGACAATATACAGCCTTGACACACTCCTTTCCCAATTTGGAACCAATCTATTGTTCCGTGTCCAGTTTTAACTGTTGCTTCTTTACCTGTATACAGATTTCTCAGGAGGCAGGTAAGATGGTCTGGTAATCCCGTCTCTTTAAGAATTTTCCACAATTTGTTGTGGTCCACACAGTCAAAGACTTTAGAGTAGTCAATGAAGCAGAAGTAGATGTTTTTTTCTGGAATTCTCTTGCTTTTTCTATGACCCAACAGATGTTGGCAATTTGATCTCTTGTTCTTCTGCCTTTTCTAAATCCAGCTTGAACATCTGGAAGTTCTCAGTTCACATACTATTAAAGCCTTCCTTGGAGAATTTTCAGCATTACTTTGCTAGTGTGTGAGATGAGTGCAATTGTGAGGTAGTTAGAACATTCTTTGGCATTGCCTTTCTTTGGGATTGGAATGAAAACTGATCTTTTCCAGCCCTGTGGCCACTGCTGAGTTTTCCAAATGTGCTGACATATTGAATGCAGCACTTTAACAGCATCATCTATTAGGATTTGAAATAGCTCAGCTCAACTGGAATGCCATCACCTCCACTAGCTTTGTTCATAGTGATGCTTCCTAAGGCCCACTTGACTTTGCACTCCAGGCTGTCTGGATCTAGATGAATAATTGCCCATTCGTGGTTATCTGGGTTATGAAGATCTTTTTCGCAGAGTTCTTCTGTGTATTCTTCCCATCTCTTCTTAATAGGTTCAGGAAGAGTAGGTGGATGTGGTGCAGACAGGGAAAATGAAACAGAACTAAATTCTTATTTTCAACAGTAAAACCAAATGAGGCTCTGTGGGCCCCCCAGGCATGGAAGTCCTTGTGTCCCCGGTTTCTCACAGGCAAAATTCCAGCCTCCATGACCTACCCTGAAACCTAGACAGTGTATTAAAAAGCAGAGACATTACTTTGCTGACAAAGGTCTGTATAGTCTAAGCTATGGTTTTTCCAGTAATCATGTACAGATGTGAGAGCCAGGGATAAAAAAGGCTAAGTGCCAAAGAATTGATGCCTTCAAACTGTGATGCTGGAAAAGACTCTTGAGAGTCTCTTGGACAGCAAGGAGATCCAACCAGTCAATCCTAAAGAAAATCAACCTTGAATATTCATTGGAAGAACTGATGCTGAAGCTGAAGCTCCAGTACTTGGTCACCTGATGCAAAAGCACTGACTCATTGGAAAAGACCCTGATGCTGGGAAAGATTGAAGGCAGGAGGAGAAGGGGACAACAGAGGATGAGATTGTTGGATGGCATCATGGACTTGATGGACATGAGTCTGAGCAAACTCTGGGAGATGGTGAAGGACATGGAAGCCTGGTATGCTGCAGTTCATGGGGTTGCAAAGAGTTGGACATGACTGAGCGACTGAACAACAACAATCAAGGGAGAAGCAGCCAAGTAACTATCAGAGGCAAGACTAAAGGGATCATAGAAACTAATCAAGATAGGAGACCAACCACCTGAGACAAGGTTACTGGAGTGCAAGCCCCGCTGGTGTTTGTTGCTCAGTCGCTAAGTCCAGGCCTCCCTGGACTTAGAGAGTTTGAGAGTTTGCTCAAACTCATGTCCATTGAGTCAGTGATGCCATCCAACCATCTCATCCTCTGTCATCCCCCTCTCCTCCTGCCCTCAATCTTTGCCAGCATCAGGGTGTTTCCAAATGAGTCGGCTCTTTGCATCAGGTGGCCAAAGTACTAGAACTTCAGCTTCACCATCAGTCCGTCCAATGAATATTCAGGACTGATTTCTTTTAGGATTGACTGGTTTGATCTCCTTGCTGTCCAAGGGACTCTCAAGAGTCTTCTCCAGCACCACAATTTGAAAGCATCTATACACACCCTAATTTTGTCAGAGACCCTACTCCTGGACCATTATTATAAAAGCCCTGACCAAACTCCCCTGGGTTGGGACACATAGTTTTTCAGGACAGGAGTCCACTGTGTTCCCCTTTTGCCTGACAAATCAATAAAGCTTTCTTTTCTGCTTCACTCAATACTCTGTTTCTGAGATTCAATCCAGCATGGGTGCAGAGAAGCCAAGCTTTCAGCATCAATAGTAGGAAGTTTACTTTGTCTACCTAAAATTTTATAAATTAACAAGTAGCAATATAAACATGCTATTTTCAGTCATGAAGATAAATATCAAGTAATCAGCTAAAACATTTGAAATTTTTGCCTCTGGAGAAGCTGAGAGGAGGATTAGGCAAGAGGCTGCTTTTTTTTTCTAGCAAGCTTTATAGAGCTATATAATCCTTAAAATTATGTACATAGATAATCTTGATCAAATGACATTTGGACAAATGAGACAAAGAGTAAAGAATAATAATGTATTTGACGCTTTTGAACTGTGGCGTTGGAGAAGACTCTTGAGAGTCCCTTGGACTGCAAGGAGATCCAACCAGTCCATCCTAAGAGATCAGTCCTGGGTGTTCATTGGAGGGACTGATGTTGAAGCTGAAACTCCAAGACTTTGGCCACCTGCTGTGGAGAGCTGACTCATCTGAAAAGATCCTAATGCTGGGAAAGATTGAGGGCAGGAGGAGAAGGGGACGACAGAGGATGAGATGGTTGGATGGCATCACCAACACAATGGACATGGGTTTGGGTAGACTCCAGGAGTTGGTGATGGACAGGGAGGCCTGCCGTACTGCGGTTCATGGGGTAGCAAAGAGTCGGACACGAGCGAGTGACTGAACTGAACTGAACAGGAAAACATCAAAAACAATGCACTTAATGAAGAAAAACTAAACAATGAGTGATAGAGAAAAACATACTATGGTTTTTTAAACAGTCAATGTCAGGATGTCAGAATGACCACAAATTGCAAATTAAATATTCCCTTTTTTTTAGTATTACTACTTTGACTGCAGCCTTGAAATTAAAAGACGCTTACTCCTTGGAAGAAAAGTTATGACCAACCTAGATAGCATATTCAAAAGCAGAGACATTACTTTGCCAACAAGGTCTGTCTAGTCAAAGCTATGGTTTTTCCTGTGGTCATGTATGGATGTGAGAGTTGGACTGTGAAGAAGGCTGAGCACGGAAGAATTGATGCTTTTGAACTGTGGTATTGGAGAAGACTTGAGAGTCCCTTGGACTGCAAGGAGATCCAACCAGTCCATCCTAAAGGAGATCAGTCCTGGGTGTTCATTGGAAGGACTGATGCTGAAGCTGAAACTCCAATACTTTGGCCACCTTGTGCAAAGAGTTGACTCATTGGAAAAGACTCTGATGCTGGGAGGGATTGGGGGCAGGAGGAGAAGGGGACGACAGAAGATGAGATGGCTGGATGGCATCACTGACTCAATGGACGTGAGTCTGAGTGAACTCTGGGAGTCGGTGATGGACAGGGAGGCCTGGCGTGCTGTGATTCATGGGGTCGCAAAGAGTTGGACACGACTGAGTGACTGAACTGAACTGAACTTTGTTTTAAAGTTGACTATGTTACAAAAGATAAAAACAGAAAAATTATGAGATTGCAATATTATATAATTATGTGAAAATGTTAAGTCACACAGTAGTGTGTCCACGGAATTCTTCAAGCAAGAATAGAATGGGTAGCCAATTTCTTCTCCAGGGGATCTTCCTGACCCAGGTATTGACTCTGGGTCTCCTGCCTTGTAAGCAGATTCTTTATCATCTGAGCCATCAGGGAATATAATTATAATATTGATTATTAGGTATATTCAGGGTATGCAGATGGTGACTGCAGCCATGAAATTAAAAGATGCTTACTCTTTGGAAGGAAAGTTATGACCAACCTAGATAGCATATTGAAAAGCAGAGACATTACTTTGCCAACAAACGTCCGTCTAGTCAAGGCTATGGTTTTTCCAGTAGTCATGTATGGATGTGAGAGTTGGACTGTGAAGAAGGCTGAGCGTGGAAGAATTGATGCTTTTGAACTGTGGTGTTGGAGAAGACTCTTGAGAGTCCCTTGGACTGCAAGGAGATCCAACCAGCCCATTCTGAAGGAGATCAGCCCTGGGATTTCTTTGGAAGGAATGATGCTGAAGCTGAAACTCCAGTACTTTGGCCACCTCGTGCAAAGAGTTGACTCATCGGAAAAGACTCTGATGCTGGGAGGGATTGGGGGCAGGAGGAGAAGGGGACGACAGAGGATGAGATGGCTGGATGGCATCGCTGACTCAATGGACATGAGTCTGAGTGAATTCCGGGAGTTGGTGATGGACAGGGAGGCCTGGCGTGCTGCGATTCATGGGGTCACAAAGAGTCAGACACAACTGAGTGACTGAACTAAACTGAACTGACTGATATTAAATTTTTATCTCCCTGATTTAAGAGAGTAAAGAGTTTAAAGAAGTCTTTCAAAACTCATATAATAAAATCTATAAATTAGTACTTAAAGATAATTTATAAACAAAACTTTCTATAGCAACAAGAGATCACTTACAAATATTCTCATACTCTTGCTGTAGTTCATCCAAAGTAAATATGATATCCCCAATATCCACCATTTGATTACCTGTAATACAAAGAATTCCTTAGTTTAGATACTGTATTTCCTTTTGAACACAATACAGCTGCTATCCTATTCTAAAATTACACCACCACATAAATATGTGCAAATAGGAACAAAGGACCAGCTATTATGGGCTTTGAACAATATCTGGAATTATGAATTAGTAATTCAGTATACACTGAAACATAAGACTTCATTAGTATGACAAAATGAAGAAATCTTGTTCTTCCTGACTGGGGGAGATGGAATATGGAGTGAGAATTATTAATTCTTTCAACACTGTTTCAGCAGTTAATATCTGCCATATTCACTGTGTTACATACTGAGGATACAATATTGAGCAAAAGTAGACACGATATCTGCTCTCCTGGTGCTTAACTAGTCTTAATTAATACACAAACCTTAATCAAACAGTTTAAAATATAAATTGCAACTGAGATCAATCCTGTGAAAGTCTACAATATGAGAATATGACCTACTCAGAGAGGTCAGGGAAACATCTCTAAAAAACAGAGTGTAGTTTAGATTTAAAGTATTAAGAAGGACCCTGAGGAAACCGTAATTTAAAAAGATATATGTACCCCAATGTTCATTGCAGCATCATTTACAATAGTAGCTAAAACATGGAAACAACCTAGATATCCATCGACAGATGAACGGATAAAGAAGTTGTGGTACATACACACAATGGAATATTACTCAGCTATTAAAAGGAATGTACTTGTGTTGGCTCACATGACATGGACAAATCTAGAGCCCATTATATAAAATGAAGTAAGTCAGAAAGAGAAAAACAAATATCATATACTAACACACATAAATGGAATCTAGAAAGATGGTACTGATGAACGTATACGCAGGGTAGCGGTGGAGATGCAGACACAGAGAACAGACTTGTGGACGTGGGGTGAAAGAAAGGGTGGGACAAATGGACAGAGTAGCATGGAAACATTACCATATGTAAAACAGACAGCCAGTGGGAATTTGCTGTATGACTCAGGGAGCTCAAACCTGTGCTCTGTGACAACCTAGAGAGGTGGGGTGGGGTGGGAGGTGGGAGGGATGTTCACAGGGAGTAGACATATGTACACTTATGGCTGATTCATGTTGATGTATGGCAGGAACCAACACAATATTATAAAGCAATTATCCTTCAATTAAAAATAAATAAAATTTTTAAAAAATAAATAAATAATTCCTTGATAGCTCAGTTGGTAAAGAATCTGCCTGCAATGCAGGAGACCACAGTTTGATTCCTGGGTCGGGAAGATCCGCTGGAGAAGGGATAGGTTACCCAATACCAGTATTCTTGGCCTTCCCTTGTGGCTCAGCTGGTAAAGAATCTGCCTGCAGTGCGGGAGACCTGGGTTCAATCCCTGGATTGGGTTGATTCCCTGGAGAAGGGAAAGGCTACCCACTCCAGTATTCTGGGCTGGAGAATTTCATGGACTGTATAGTCCATGGGGTCACAAAGAGTCAGACATGACTGAGCGACTTTCACTTTCACTTTTCACATATAAGCAGGAATAACTAGGAGGAGAGGAATATTCCAGGAAAAGAACAGAATATGTGTAATGGCTGTGGCAGGAGGAGAGCAGTATAAGGTTGAAACTCTAAAAAGGCACAGACAGTAAGGGAGAATGTGGTCTGAGATAAAGCTAAGATCCAGGTAAAGGCCAGGCTTTGCAAAGTCTTGTACATTAAAGAGGTATTATTAGATTTTATACAAAGAAGGTAACATAAACAGATGTTTCTTTTGAAAAGATCTTTCTGGCTACAGTGTAAAGGGAGATTAAGACTAGATATGGGTGAAAGTGAAAAGTGAAAGTCGCTCAGTCATGTCCAACTCTTTGTGACTCCATGGAATTCTCCAGGCCAGAATACTGGAGTAGGTAGCCTTTCCCTTCTCCAGGAGAGCATCCAAACCCAGGGATCAAGGTCTCCCAGGTCTCTCACGTTGCAGGCAGATTCTTTACCAGCTGAGCCACAAGGGAAGGCCAAGAATACTGGAGTGGGTAGCCTGTCCCTTCTCCAGGGGATCTTCTAGACCCAGGAATTGAACCAGGGTCTCCTGCATTGCAGGCAGCTTCTTTACCAACTGAGCTATCAGGGAAGCCCAGATATGGGTAACTTGTTAGAATATGGGTAGACTTCCAATTGTCCTAAGGAAAAATGTAGTAATGCTGGAAAACAGAAAGATTTAAGAGATATGTAGGATTTTAAAATAATAGTGCTTCGTAATAGTTTCACCAGGAAAACACAGAGAACATAGCTGTCAAGGATGATTCTTAGGTTTCTGCTTCACATTTCTTGAGCCTGTTCTAGGTGCCAAACAGTGATAAATTTTTATATCTATATCCTACAATAATCCTATGAAAGTAGTATTATTTGTCTAATCCATGGTTCCAAATAAAGAGGGTGATCTAGAAGCCCAAACTAGAATTCCATAAGCCAAAAAGCAAGGCACTGCAGTCGTTTCATATATGATTTCTGTTGCTCCTGGTTAAAGCATGCCCTGAAGGCTATTTAATAATACAAGTTGAGATTAGTCTTTAAAATTCCTATTTATATACATCTTCACGTTCCAATACATATAACTCTCCACTCGTGTCTACTACCCAAGAGCCCACCATAAACGACTACCTACTGAAACTGCATGCAGCCTGCTTCTACCTCCAGACTACACTTCACCAACTAAAGGCCCACTATAAAGCCACCACTACCAAACGACAAAATCCATTAGAATCCCACCAGAAAGGGTGCCATGTCTGATTATTTTCCTGCCACATTTACACAAACTGCTCCCTCAGTCTAAAAAGTTTCACCCTCTACCACCATCTGCAACTAACTCCTACAAATCCTTCAACATTTAGCTCAGACATCACCTCCTCTAATAATCTTTCTCTAGTGCTTCCAATATGCACATATACACTCTATAATAGTATTTGCTACATATATTATCATAATTTTCAGTTTATTTGCCTTTTCTACATCAGAATGTGAGCTCCTTCAGAACAATAAATATGTTTTATTCATCTGTGTATCTATCACCTACCAGTTTCAGGCACAGTAGATATTAAATGACTATCTGACTCATTAAATGAATGGATAAATCAATTAATCAATTACTAATCAATCCATTATTATAGGACATCTCTTGGTCACATGTAAACACCTAATATAAAATATATGCTAAAGATCGTGTTTAAAGAGAATGTAATTGTACAGCACAGGAAGATTTTGTAATCAAAGCTACAAAACAAAGTTGGAAATTTAAGAAATTTAGCTCTCCTAACTTGTGGAGTCAATGCTCTTGATACCACAGAAACTACCTCTCCACAAAGACAAGAAATGACTATTGAAAAAGAGAGATAACATTGAAAAGAAAAAAATTCCATTTTTCTCTTATATTTTTGCCAAACATACCAAAATACAACAATTAGAAATTTCTCACTTAATTTTTCTAGACTACCTTTTATCATAGACACCAGTAAGCAGTGTCATGGCAAAGGGCAAGAATCAAGTAGGAAAAGGAGAAGTAAAGGATGAATCAGAAAAATTGGTAGCCAAGAAAGAAATACGTATACATCAATTCAAATAACTCACTGTTGATATCAGCATATTTTATCACTTCCTGCAAAGTTTCAGGGACTACCAAGATATCCATGCTATCCAACACTTTATCCACTTCAGAAACTGGAACTCGACCACCTTTTATCCTGTGAAAAATCTTCAAGGCATTCTGAAATGCTGCAAAAGTACAATAAACAAAGAAATTACTGTACAATGACAATCAACATCTTTCCCTAGAAGAGCAGATTTGATCTGGGAAAAATAAATTTAAGGATTTCTAAAAATTTACCTGCAAGTACGCATTTGCCCAATTCTAGCCATATTCTTAGCCTAAAATGTAATGTTTGCTATTATACTATTATACTGCTAAAATAATATTATCAATAATAACTGGTTTTTATTGAATGCTGTCTATGTGCCAGGAACTGTGCTGAAAATTATGGGCTATATAATTCCATTATCACAATCAGCCTATAAAATAAAATTTTTCATTATCCCTACATTACAGATAAGGAAACTAAAGCTCAGAAAGTCCCTTTTGATTGTACTTTAAGTATATGGAAAAGCCAGAATTCTAATCCAAAATGTTTGCTCTTAATCATCATATTATACGCACCTCTTAGTTAAAACTTTTAGCTATAACAATTTCTTACCAGTGGTATAATCTACAATAGCAAAACACCTTGATCCAAAACTGGGGGCAGTTATTAATTACTTTAAAGTGTAATTTAGGAAAGATATTGTAAAAGAGATAAGAATGGTGTAAATACAGAATTTTTCTTCAGATTTTTTATATACTACACAGAATTTGACAATGGTTTAACCACCATTAAAATGTCTATTTATCCATAGAAATCTCTTAACTGTCCTTGATATCAAAAGTGAACTGGGAAGAACATGGTTAAAAGAAAGTAAACATAATAATGAAGAGAATTTCGCCCCAAAAGAAGGCTTCCTTAAAACCTAAACAGTTAAGTTCAGTTCAGTCGCTCAGTCGTGTCCAACTCTTTGCAATCCCATGAATCACAGCACGCCAGGCCTCCCTGTCCATCACCAACTCCCGGAGTTCACTCAAACTCACGTGCATCGAGTCGGTGATGCGATCCAGCCATCTCATCGTCTGTCATCCCCTTCTCCTCCTGTCCCCAATCTCTCCTAGCATCAGGGTCTTTTCCAATGAGTCAACTCTTCGCATGAGGTGGCCAAAGTATTGGAGTTTCAGCTTCAGCATCAGTCCTTCCAATGAACACCCAGGACTGATCTCCTTTAGGATGGACTAGTTGGATCTCCTTGCAGTCCAAGGGACTCTCAAGAGTCTTCTCCAACACCACAGTTCAAAAGCATCAATTCTTCAGCACTCAGCTTTCTTCACAGTCCAACTCTCACACCCATACATGACTACTGGAAAAACCATAGCCTTGACTAGACAGACCTTTGTTGGCAAAGGAATGTCCCTGCTTTGCAATATGCTATCTAGGTTGGTCATAACTTTCTTTCCAAGGAGTAAGCGTCTTTTAATTTCATAGTGCAATCACTATCTGTAGTGATTTTGGAGCCCCAAAAAATAAAGTCTGACACTGTTTCCATTGTTTCCCCATCTATTTCCCACGAAGTGATGGGACCAGATGCCATGATCTTAGTTTTCTGAATGTTGAGCTTTAAGCCAACTTTTTCACTCTCCTCTTTCAGCAAGAGGCTTTTTAGTTCCTCTTCACTTTCTGCCATAAGGGTGGTGTCATCTGCATATCTGACGTTATTGATATTTCTCCCGGCAATCTTGATTCCAGCTTGTGCTTCTTCCAGTCCAGCATTTCTCATGATGTACTCTGCATATAAGTTAAATAAGCAGGGTAACAATATACAGCCTTGACGTACTCCTTTTCCTATTTGGAACCAGTCTGTTGTTCCATGTCCAGTTCTAATTGTTGCTTCCTGACCTGCATACAGGTATCTCAAGAGGCAGGTGAGGTGGTCTAGTATTCCCATCTCTTTTCAGAATCTTCCAGTTCATTGTGATCCACACAGTCAAAGGCTTTGGCATAGTCAATAAAGCAGAAATAGATGGTTTTCTGGAACTCTCTTGCTTTTTCCATGATCCAGCAGATATTGGCGATTTGACCTCTGGTTCCTCTGCCTTTTCTAAAACCAGCTTGAACATCTGGAAGTTCATGGTTCATGTATTGCTGAAGCCTGGCTTGGAGAACTTTGAGCATTACTTTACTAGCGTGTGAGATGAGTGCAATTGTGTGGCAGTTTGAGCATTCTTTGGCATTGCCTTTCTTTGGGATTGGAATGAAAACTGACCTTTTCCAGTCCTGTGGCCATTGCTGAGTTTTCCAAATTTGCTGGCATATTGAGTGAAGCACTTTCACAGCATCATCTTCCAGGATTTGAAATAGCTCAACTGGAATTCCATCACCTCCTCTAGCTTTGTTCGTAGTGATGCTTCCCAAGGCCCACTTGACCTCACATTCCAGGATGTCTGGCTCGAGGTGAGTGATCACACCATCATGATTATCTGGGTTGTGAAGATCTTTTTTGTACAGTTCTTCTGTGTATTCTTGCCACCTCTTCTTAATATCTTCTGCTTCTGTTAGGTCCCTACCATTTCTGTCCTTTATCAAGCCCATATTGCATGAAATGTTCCCTTGGTATCTCTAATTTTCTTGAAGAGATCTCTAGTCTTTCCCATTCTGTTGTTTTCCTCTATTTCCTTGCATTGATCCTAAACAGTTATCTGTATCCAAATGCTACATTTAACATATTTAAGTGTAACTTAGACCACTATATCCCTTAATTTACCTTGATAAGGAAACACAATTCAAATAATTCCAGAGGGCAAACCATTTTGTAGTCAGACTAGATTTCCCTGGAATTCAGCATATAGTAAACATAATGATCTACAAGTCTTTAGATAAGCACAGTAGAAGAGGAAGAACTGACACTATTCATTCAACAAGTAGTTATTAGTCAAGTGAGCAAAAACAGCAGAGGAAAGAGAACTAGATGGCAGAGGAGTAGGTGGACCGTGGAGTACACCTCTCTCCAAGGATACATCAGGAATACACCTTCAGACATAGAAGTGCATGCAGAACTCCAGCTGAGAACCGACAGGAGTACTTGACCAGTGGAAAAGAATATATAGAACCATGCAAAACTCGATAGGATGAAGGATCTAGGGGGAAAAACAGGAGTGTTAGCAGGACTGGACCTGCCCTTCAGCAGGTCGGTGAACTGAAGCAGGGGTCTGATCCCTACAGTGGGGCAACCGTCTGAGTCAGAGAAGAAACGTTTAAGGCTGAGAGTGAAACAGCTGATCAGTGACAGCCTAAACAGAATGAGAATCAGATGGTCCTTGCCACAGCCATACACACCCCAGGCAGGAACGCTGGTCTCCTGGAAGGCGCAGCAGCTGGGAGCTGGAGTTTAGGGATTGTGGAGCAATCCCAGGGCGAGGGCTGCTATTGACTTCTGAGAGATAGATTGAGGGGATACGAGGGAGATGGTGGTGGGAAATGCCAGTGAAGGAAAGCGAGGCAACCATGGAAGCAACACAATACACCTGAATCACGTGTAGTGGGTGGAGCCATCACCATAGCCTCTCTCCCCACACAGGCCAGCATTGGCCCCTGAACAACAGAGAGGCTGGCCCATCAAATGCCTAAAGCACTGAACTACAGAGTAGGACCCCACCCAGGGTGCCCCTTTAAGTGCCTGACACACCTATCTACAGAGTAGGACCCAAGCCAGGGGTACCCCTCTATTTGCCTGACACGCCAAACAACAGAGAAGGACTCCAGGCAAAGGAGCCCTCTAAGTGTCTGAATGGGGGTAGCTACAGAGAAAGACTAGCCAAAAAGGCCTTCTGATTGCCAGCTACAAGAGGCTTTGGAAAAAAAAAGACTCTGATAGGGCCGTAACTCCTGTGGCAGAGGCAGTCTGTGTCCCTGCACACTTGGTGCTGCCAGGGTCCCCACAAGCCAAGCAGCTGCGCCACCTTCACACTCAAGTCTCACTGGGGCAGAGCTACCATGGGCAAAAAAAAAGTCTTGCATCTATGCACACAGGGTCGCTTTGGTCATGTCTGACTCTTTGCGACCCTGTAGACTGTGGCCTGCCAGCCTTCTCTATCAGAGAGGGGGTTCTCCAGGCAAGAATACTGCAGCATCTTGGCCAATACTGGTTGCCATACCCTTCTAGAGCACTATATTTCCTGCTGCCCTAGCCACCAACCCCCCTGAGTACCTAGTGCTGCCAGAATTCCTGTGACCCAAGCAGTTACACCACTTCCACACCTGGCCCTCACAGGGGAAAACCCAAGCCCTCCAGGGTAGCCTCAGGAGCTAAACCCCAGTGGATGACCCACATGTAGAGGTGGAAATAAAACCACAATTGAAACCCAGAGGCAGTGTGGCTAAGGAATAAGACCCCAAACTTTCCCACCATCTGTACAAGCTGCAGATTAAATCTACAAGATCAACTAAGCAGACTCTGTGTCAATGGAATATATAAAAGGCCACTGAGAGCTCCCATTAAAAAAAAATGCACTGGTTCTGATAGCTGTGGACACTGGAGGCAAGAACACACAGGAGTAGGACCAGATTAGAATCTGAGGGGCCCCCACTGCTGGTCCAGAGATCAGTAGTGTTGGAGGGCATCCTAGGGAGGTAAGGTAGACTGTGATTCCCAGCCAGGGAAAGGACTCTTGACAGCAGTGGCTCAAGAAAAACATTTATTATTCTTATTTTTTTTTACTTTTTCTGTAGATACTTGCGGATTTTGTTGTGGTTTTTTTTTTTTTTTTTTTCCTTTTTTCCTTCCTCTGTTGTAGTTATTGGTTTTATTGGCACTAAGAAATCCAATTAAGCTTTTGAGCTTTTTTTTCTCTGTCTCATTTTCTATTGTTGTCATAAACCTCTGCCTCTACATTGGGCTTTTGCAGTTCTGTGGAGTTTTCCTCCTTTTTTTTTTTTTTTTGTTTTCTCTTTATTTTTAATTTTTTAAACCTATTTTTATTTTTTCTACATATATTCCTTTGTTTGCTTTTCCTACTGTTTTATCCCTTTGCAGTTACCCTTTAACGTATATATATCTTCTTCATCTACCTCTATTTAACTTTGCATATCTATTCTTTCTTTCTTTCTTTTCTTTCTCTCCTTCCCTCTCAACATATTTGTTAGTTTTATTTTCATTGCTTTATTCCCTAATTGGCACCTTGCTTTAGTTTTGTTTTCCAGTTTGTGCTTTAATTAGTTTTGTTCTGGTAGACATAATTTTTGTTTTCCTTTGTTTGCCAGGTCAATCTATTGTACTTTATTTTTGTTGGACTGTTTTGATTTTGCTTATGGGTGTATATGTATATGTGTATATTCAGTCATACATTCTATTGTTGTTATAAACTTCTGCTTCTACATTGGGCTTTTGCAGTTCTGTGGAGTTTTCCTCTTTTCTTCTGTTTTTTTTTTTTCTTTTTTATATTTTTAATTTTTAAAAAACCTATTATATTTTTCTACATTTACTCCTTTGTTTGCCTTCCCTATTGTTTTTTCCCCTTGCAGTTAATCTTTAATGTGTGTAAATCTTCTTCATCTACCTCTATTTAACTTTGTATATCTATTATTTCTTTCTTTTCTTTCTTTCCTTTTCTCCCAATATATTTGTTCATTTTGTTTTCATTGCTTTATTCTCCACTTGGCACCTTGTTTTAGTTTTGTTTTCCAATTTGTACTTTAGTTTTGTTCTTAACTGGTAAATATAATTTTTTATTTCCTTTGTTCACCAGATCAGTCTACTGTACTTTATTTTTGTTGGACTGTTTTCACTTTGCTCATGGGTGTATATGTATATGTGTATATTCCATTATTTTAGTTATTATTTGCCTGATTTTGTAACTGATATTTGTCTGGGGTTCATCTTTGGTTTCTTGTTTTTGGATATTTGCTTTAATCTCACCTCATGCATTTGTGGAATCTTCATTCCTGACCACAGATCAAGCCCTGGGCCTTTGGAGTAAGAGTACTGACTCCAAGACCTAGACTACCTGAGAACTAACCCTAGGGAGTATCAAATAGTGAGAACTCACACAAAGGAAACCACTGGAATACAAGACCTGGCATCACCCAACCACCAGTAGCACCCTGTGCAGGAGGCCTCATCTAAACAACAAACAAAACAAAAATACAAACCCAATCATCAGCAGACAGGATTACCACCTTACTTAGCCTTGCCCATTAGAGGAAAAACAAACAAACAAACAAAAACTCAGCACAAATCTCACCCTATAGAAGCTCACAGAAACCATAGGACCAAAAAAAAAAAAAAAAGAAAGAAAGAAACCATAGGACCAGTCTTAGGAGTGCAGAAACCAAAAGGAAGAATTCAGCCTTCTTCAAGGAAAAAATTCAACTTCCCTTGAAGCCTGGGAAAGGAGACCTCAAACACAATAACCTAAAATAATAATAATAATAATGAAAAGGCAGAGAAATATGGCACAAATAAAAGAACAAACTAGAAGCACTGAAGTCCAAATAAATGAGGAGGAAATAGGCACACTACCTGAAAAAGAATTCAGAATAATGATAGTAAAGATGTTCAAAAACCTTGAAAACAAAATGAAGAAATTGCAAGAATCAATTAACAAAGATCTAGAATTAAACAATAAACATATAGAGACAAACAACACAATTACTGAAATTAAAAATACTCTGGAAGGAATCAATAGCAGAATATTTGAAGCAAAATGAATCAGTGAGCTGGAAGATGAAATGGTGGAAATAACTTCTGAAGAACAGAATAAAGTAAAAAGAATGAAAAGAGCCAAGGACAGTCTCAGAGACTTCTGGGACCATATCAAATGCACCAACATACAAATTATAGGGGTCCCAGAAGAAGAAGAGAAAAAAAAAAGGTATGAGAAAATTTTTGATGAGATTACAGTTGAAAACTTCCCCAACGTGGAAAAGAAAATAGTCAATGAAGTCCAAGAGGCACAAAGAGTCCCATACAGAATAAACCCAAGGAAAAACACACCAAGACACATACTAATCAAACTAACAAAAAATAAACACAAAGAAAGAATATTAAAAGCAGCAAGGGAGTAGCAACAAGTAACATAAAAGGGAAACCCCATACACTTAACAGCTGATCTTTCAGCAGAAACTCTGCAGGCCAGAAGGGAATGGCAGGATATATTAAAGTACTAAAAGGGAAAAATCTACAATCAAGATTACTGTACCCAGCAAGAATCTCATTCAAAATTAATGGAGAAATAAAAAGCTTTTGAGACAAGCAAAAGTTAAGAGAATTCAGTACCACCAAACTGGCTTTACAACAAATGTTAAAGGGACTTATATAGTCAAGAAATACAACAGGGGAAAAGAAAAGATCTATAAAATCAACTCCAAACAATTAAGAAAATGGCAATAGGAACATATATATCAATAATTACTTTAAATGTAAATGGATTAAATGCTCCAACCAAAAGACACAGACTGGCTGAATGTATACGAAAACAAGACCAATATCCATGCTGTCTACAAGAAACCCACTTCAGACCTAAAGACACATATAGACTGAAAGTAAGAGGACGGAAAAATATATTCCCTGCAAATGAGAAGCAAAAGAAAGCTGGAGTAGCAATCCTCAAATCAGAAAAAAATACACCTTAAAATAAAGAAGATTACAAGAGATAAGGAAGGACACTACATAATGATCAAGGGATCAATCCAGGAGGAAGACATAACAATTGAAAATATCTATGCACCTAACATAGAGGCACCTCAATACATAAGACAAACACTAACAGACATAAAAGGAGAAACTGACAGAAACACAATAATAGTAGGAGACTTAAACACCCCACTCACACCAATGGACAGATCATCAAAACAGAAAATTAGTAAGGAAACACAAGTCTTAAATGATACATTAGATGAGATGGATCTCATTGACATCTTCAAGACATTCCATCCAAATGCAGAAGAATACACTTTCTTCTCAAGAGCACATGGAACATTCTCTAGGATAGACCACATCTTGGGTCACAAATCAAACCTCAGTAAATTTAAGAAAATTGAAATTGTATCAAGCATCTTCTCTGACCACAATGCTATGAGACTGGATATTAATTACAAGAAAAAAAAAGTGTAAGAAACACAAACACATGGAGATTAAACAACACGTTTCTAAATAACAAACAGTTTACTGAAGAAATCAAAAGGGAAATCAAAAATTTTCTAGAAACAAATGACAATGAAAACACAATTCAAAACCTATGGGATGCAGCAAACGCAGTTCTAAGAGGGAAGTTTATAGCAACACAATCCTACTTCAAGAAACAAGAAAAACATCAAATAGACAACCTAACTTTACACCTAAAACAACTGGAAAAAGAAGAACAACAACAACAAAAAAAACATAATTAGTAGAAGAAAAGAAATCATAAAGATCCAAGCAGAAATAAATGAAAAAGAAATGAAAGAAACAATAGTACAGATTAATAAAACTAAAAGCTGGTTCTTCGAGAAGATAAACAAAATTGACAAACCTTTAGTCAGACTCATCAAGAAAGAAATAAGAATCAAATCAACAAAATTAGAAATGAAAAAGGAGAAGTTACAACAGACAATGCAGAAAACAAAGGATTATAAGAGACTATTATGAACAACCATATGGCAATAAAATAGATAACCTAGAAAAAATGGACAGGTTCTTAGAAAAGTTCAATCTTCCAAGACTGAACCAGGAAGAAATAGAAATTATGAACAACCCAATTACAAGCACTGAAATTGAAGCTGGGATCAAAAATCTCCCAAAACACAAAAGCCCAGGACCAAATGGCTTCACAGAAGAATTCTTTCAAACATTTGGAGAAGAGCTAATGCCTATCCTTCTAAAATTCTTTCAAAAAATTGCAGAGGAAGGAACACTTCCAAACTCATTCTACGAGGTTACCATCACCCTGATACCAAAACCAGACAAAGACAACACACAAAAAGAAAACTACAGGCCAATAACACTGATGAACATAGATGCAAAAATCCTCAACAAAATTCTAGCAAACAGAATTCAGTAACACATCAGAAAACTCATACACCATGATCAAGTTGGGTTTATTCCAGGGATGCAAAGATTCTTCAATATATGCAAATCAATCTATGTGACACACCATATTAACAAATTGAAAGGTAAAAACTATGTATGATAATCTCAACAGATGCAGAAAAAGCCTTTGACAAAATTCAGCACCTATTTATGATTAAAACTTTTCATAAAATGGGCATGGAAGGAACCAACCTCAACATAGTAAAGGCCATATATGATAAGCCTACAGCAAACATTATTCTCAATGGTGAAAAACTGAAAGCATTCCCCCTAAGATCAGGAACAAGACAGGGGCGTCCACTTCTGCCACTATTATTCAACATAGTTCTGGAATTCCTAGCTACAGCAATCAGAGAAGAAAAAGAAATAAAAGGAATCCAGACTGGAAAAGAAAAAGTAAAGCTCTCACTGTTTGCAGATAACATGATACTGTACACAGAAAACCCTAAAGATCATATCGGAAAATTACTAGAGCTAATCAGCGAATTTAGCAAAGTTGCAGGATATAAAATCAATACACAGAAATCACTGGCATTTCTATATACTAACAATGAAAAACCAGAAAGAGAAATTAAGGAATCAATCCTCTTCACCATTGCAACAAAAAGAATTAATATCTAAGAATAAACCTACCTAAGGAGACAAAAGAACTGCACACAGAAAATTGTAAGACACTAATGAAAGAAATCAAAGATGACATAAACAGATGGAGAGATATTCCATGTTCCTGGGTAGGAAGAGTCAATATTGTAAAAATGACTATACACCAAACCCAATCTACAGATTTAATGCAATCCCTATCAAATTACCAATGGCATTTTTCATAAAACTAGAACAAAAAATTTGACAATTCATATGGAGACACAAAAGACCCCAAATAGCCAAAGCAGTCTTGAGAAAGAAGAATGGAGCTGGAGGGATCAACCTTCCTGACTTCAGATTATGCTACAAAGCTACAGTCATCAAGACAGTATGGTACTGGCACAAAAACAGAAATATAGACCAATGGAACAACATAGAAAGTCCAGATATAAACCCATGCACCTATGGGTACCTTATTTTTGACAAAGGAGGCAAGAATATACAATGGGGCAAAGATAGCTTCTTCAATAAATGGTGCTGGAAAAACTGGACAGATTACATGTAAAAGAATGAAATTAAAACACTTCCTAACACCAAACATAAAGATAAATTCAAAATGGATTAAATACCTAAATGGAAGACCAGAAACTATAAAGCTCTTAGAGGAAAACAAAGGCAGAACACTTGATGACATAAGTCAAAGCAAGATCCTCTATGACCCACCTCCTAGAGTAATGGAAATAAAAGCAAAAGTAAACAAGCAGGACCTGATTAAACTTAAAAGCATTTGCACAGCAAAGGAAACTATAAGCAAGGTGAAAACACAACCCTCAGAATGGAAGAAAATAATAGCAAATGAAACAACTGACAAAGGATTAATTTCCAAAATATATAAGCAGCTCATACAATTCAATACCAGAAAAACAAACAACCCAATCAAAAAGTGGAGAAAAGACCTAAATGGACATTTCTCCAAAGAAGACATACAGATGGCTAACAAACACATAAAAAGATGCTCAACATTGTTCATTATTAGAGAAATGCAAATCAAAACTACGATGAGATATCACCTCACACAGGTCAAAATGGCCCTCATCAAAAAGTCTACAAACAATAAATGTTGAAGAGGGTGTGGAGAAAAGGGATCACTCTTGCACTGTTGGTGGGAATGTAAATCGATACAGCCACTATGGAAGACAGTATGGAGATTCCTTAAAAAACTAGGAATAAAACCACCATACGACCCAGAAATCCCACTCCTAGTCATATACTCTGAGGAAACCAAAACTGAAAGACACATGTATCCCATTGTTCATTGCAGCACTATTTACAATAGCTAGAACATGGAAGCAACCTAGATATCCACTGACAGATGAAATGGATAAAAAAGTTGGGATACATATACACAATGAAATATTACTCAGCCATAAAAAGGAATGCATTTGAGTCCGTTCTAATGAGGTGGATGAATCTAGAACCTATTATACAGGGCGAAGTGAGTCAGAAAGAGAAAGATAAATACCATATTCTAATGTATATATACGGAATCTAGGAAAATGGTACTGAAGAATTTATTTACAGGGCAACAATGGAGAAACAGAAATAGAGAATAGACTTATGGACATGGGGAGAGGGGAGGAGAGGGTGAAATGTATGGAAAGAGTAACATGGAAACTTATATTAGCATATGTAAAATAGATAGCCAACAGGAATTTGCTGTATGGCTCAGGAAACTCAAACAGGGGCTCTGTATCAACCTAGAGGGGTGGGATGGGGAGGGAGATAGGAGGAAGTTTCAAAAGGGTGGGGATATATGTATACCTATGGCTGATTCATGTTGAGGTTTGACAGAAAACAAAAAAATTCTGTAAAGTAATTATCCTTCAATAAAAAAAAAAATAGCACAGGAAGGACCTCTGAGAATCCTCTATGCTATAAAACAGCGAGAACACTGGCAAAAATGTCAAAGTCAACTTTTTCAACCCTCTGGAAATCAACCAAAGGCTTACAACAACCCAGGGAATGTTTTTTCAAAAAAAATGTCTGACTCTCCTTAAGAACACTGAGCTTTGTGGCATTTTAACTTGCTGTATTCCCACCTTCCCTTCCCAGGGGCTACCAGGAGCCTTGAAAACCAAGAGTTGAAAACTGCAATGAAAACCAGCAACCAAAAATCCAGTGGAGAAAAAAGAGGTTGGAACTTCTTCAAAGTGCCATTCCCTAAGAACTGCTATTATTAGACCTGTCTGGCGGTTCTCTGGAAGACCCTACTTTCAAATCTGTTCTTATATAAACTGACTCAAAGATTTCCCAGTGCAAACAGATTTTTCCCTGGGAGAATTCACCAAAAACAGAGATAACTGTTTACCATCACAACTGCCAGTAGTAATGGAAACGGAGCAAACAATAGGCTAACAAACAAACTTATGAGGAAAATCTGGGAAATGATATTTCCATAGGTGGCTTTGAAAATCTCCAACATAATTCTAGAAATCTAGATGGCTACACACAAGGGTCGGGCTGTACAGATACTCAGGAAAGACTTGAGAACATCCTAAACTCTCCTGAGAAAAATGTATGCAGGTCATGAAGCAATAGTTCAAACTAGACATGGAAAAACAGACTGGTTCAAAATTGGGAAAGGAGTACATCAAGGCTGTATATTATCACCTTGCTTACTTAACTTATATGCAGAGTAAATCATGCAAAATGCTGGGCTGGATGAAGCACAAGCTGGAATCAACATTGCCAGGAGAAATATCAATAGCCTCAGATATGCAGATGATACCACCTTAACAGTAGAACTGAAGAGGAACTAAAGAGCCTCTTGATGAAGGTGTAAGAGGAGAGTGAAAAAGCTGACTTAAAACTCAGCATTCAAAAAATGAAGATCATGGCATCCAGTCCCATCATTTCATGGGAAATAGATGGGGAAACAATGGAAACAGTGACAGACTTTATTTTCTTGGGCTCCAAAATCACTGCAGATAGTGACTGCAGCCATGAAATTAAAAGACTCTTGTTCCTTGGAAGAAAAGCTATGACAAACCTAGACATAATATTAAAAAGCAGAGACATCACTTTGCCAACAAAGGTCTACCTAGTTAAAGCTATGGTTTTTCTAGTAGTCATGCATGGATGTGAGAGTTGGACCAGAAAGAAGGCTGAGCACTGAAGAATTGATGCTTTTGAACTCTGGTGCTGAAAAAGGCTCTTGAAAGTCCCTTGAGCAGCTAGATCAAACCAGTCAATCCTAAGGGAAATAAATCCTTAATATTCACTGGAAGTGGAGAAGGGCATGGCAACCCACTCCAGTGTTCTTGCCTGGAGAATCCCATGGACAGAGGCGCCTGGTGGGCTACAGTCCATGGGGTCACAAAGAGTCAGACATGACTGAAGTGACTTAGCACTTAGCATGTTCACTGGAAGGACTGATGTTGAAGCTGAAGCTCCAGTACTTTGGCCATCTGATGCAAAGAGCTGACCTACTGGAAAAGACTCTAACACTGGGAAAGACTGAGGGCAGGAGGAGAAGGGGATGACAGAGGATGAGATGGTTGAATGGCAACATTGACTCAATGAACATGAGTTTGAGCAAACTCTGGGAGATAGTGAAGGACAGGGAAGCCTGGTGTGCTATATAGTCCATGGAATAGCAAAGAGTCAGAAATGACTGAGCAACTGAACAACAACAAACTCTTACTACTGGCTTATCTTGAGGAGATACACAGGAAGGAAGTGAAGGCTAAGGCAGAGTTGAGAAACTATCTGGCTAGGTATTGAAGGCATGTCCCAATGTACACACTGGCTCTCCTCTACCTAATAATTTATAACTCATTTTTCCTTATAAAGGTATGATAAAGACACATGCACACATGTATATGTAAATATAATATCAAATAAATATATAATATAAAAATATAAGAAAAGTTACAATCATTGTGGAATTGTTTACAATAGTAAGGTAATTAAAACCAATTAAATATTCAACATTATAGGGTTAAATTACAGTATATCTACATTTTCAGATACCATGTAGCTATTTGAAAATGAAAGGCTAAAATAAATAAAAAAATTTTTTAAGTTTTAATTAAAAAAAATAAAAGGCTGACCTGTATCTACTGACATGGAAAACTTTTCAAGATATATTACTTATTTTTTAAAAATCATACTAGAAAACAATGTATATAGCATGACTGTTTTCTCTTAAAGTAGATTATTTCTATTTTTCCCTTTTTTAGAGGGTCTCGATTCGTAAATGTATGCTTCGTCTTTTTACCAGCTTCTGTGAGATCAAAGGGCTTCCACTGTGGCTCAACTGGTAAAGAATCCACCTGTAATGTGGGAGACCTGGGTTCAATCAACCCTCTGCCTAAAAATTGGTAACTTATCTCATCTTACAAAACACACATATATATATTCATAATTGAATACAAAATGGATTCTAAGGTCAACATTAAATTATAGGAGGAATTAAAGAGTGTCTTTCACATCTTTATACACTTAAATATTTCTTGGATATTTTATAAAAATAACATTCAAGAATTATGTATGTTGATTTAAAAGGAAAAAAAGAAGCCTGGGACTTCCTGATTAGTCTCAGAACATGTGGCAATAAACAGAAATAAGGTCAAAATAGGAAACCAGGAATTGAAAACCAAGGAATGTAAGAGAGCAAGTAAGCTATTCTTTGCTACGGTACAGCAAGTAGGCAGTACCTAGAAGTCCAAACAAACATATAAATCTATGGTCAGGAAAAGTTACCTGTAAGGCAAAAACCAAGGAGACAAAGGAGAATCCCAATCGCCACAGGAGTTAATCAAAATGCCAAGTAGGAAGTAAGGAATTAAAAAAGAAAAAGCAAACCAAGCACCATGTCTATATTAATCACGGCTTCATATGGTAGGCATTTAATAACATTTATTACATTAATGAATCAGTAAACTTTGAAGAGTTTTTCTTGTCTCTTGTTTGCTTACTCGGGAATATTGACCATCACATTCATTTATCCTTGATTCTAAGAGAATACAGTTTGGCTGACAATAAATATATATAATCCCAATATATGTAATCTTCTATAAGCACAGAAACTTGATCTTGCCTAAGGGAAAAACAAAAGGACTGCTAAAATTAGATCATGAACACTAGAGATTGCAGGCCTTTGGAAGCACTATTTCTATCATTAACATGAATAGTCCTTTCAACTATTTTCTTTACAATTTATATGCAGTGCAAGCTAAAAGCTATTAGGAGACAATTCAGTATCTGAAAATTTGAGGTAGAAATTCATGCAGATTCCAGGCAATGGGAAAAGAACTGTCAAGGGTAGACAAGAAAACAGATATGAGTCTTCAACAGAAGGGGAAAAAAATGAACTAAGGCATGAAGTAAGAATGCAATTGGCAGGTATGGAGATTTATGATTAACTGGAGCCTGGGGGAAAAAGGCAAATGGTTGTCTGAGGAGGCCTTACAAATAACTGAGAAAAGAATAGAAGCTAAAGGCAAAGGAGAAAAGGAAAGATATACCCATTTGAATGCAGAGTTCCAAAGAATAGCGAGGAGAGATAAAAAGCCTTCCACAGTGATCAATGCAAAGAAACAGAGGAAAACAACAGAATGGGAAAGACTAGAGATCTCTTCAAGAACATTAGAGATACCAAGGGAACATTTCATGCAAAGATGGGCTCAATAAAGGACAGAAATGGTATTGACCTAACAGAAACAGAAGATATTAAGAAGAGGTGGCAAGAATGCACAGAAGAACTGTACAAAAAAGATCTTCACGACCCAGATAATCATGATGGTGTGATCACTCACCTAGAGCCAGACATCCTGGAATGTGAAGTCAAGTGGGCCTTAGGAAGCATCACTATGAACAAAGCTAGTGGAGATGATGAAATTCCAGCTAAGCTAAGCTATTTCAAATCCTAAAAGATGATACTGTTAAAGTGTTGCACACAATATGTCAGCACATTTGGAAAACTCAGCAGTGGCCACAGGACTAGAAAAGGTCAGTTTTCATTCCAATCCCAAAGAAAGGTAATGTCAAATGTTCAAACTATCACACAATTGCACTCATCTCACATGCTAGTAAAGTAATGCTCAAAATCCTCCAAGCCAGGCTTCAACAGTATGTGAACCATGAACTTCCAGATGTTCAAGCTGGATTTAGAAAAGGCAGAGGAACCAGAGATCAAATTGCCAACATCTGTTGGATCATCAAAAAAGCAAGAGAATTGCAGAAAAACATCTACTTCTGCTTCATTGACTATGCCAAAGCCTTTGACTGTGGGGATCACAATAAACTGTGGAAGATTCTGAAAAGAGACTGGAATACCAGACCACCTGACCTGCCTCCTGAGAATCTGTATGCAGGTCAAGAAGCAACAGTTAGAACTGGACATGGAACAACAGCCTGGTTCTAAATCAGGAAAGGAGTATGTCAAGGCTGTATATTGTCACCCTGCTTATTTAACTTATATGCAGAGTACACACTCATGAGAAATACAAGGCTGGATGAAGCACAAGCTGGAATCAAGATTGCCAGGAAATATCAATAACGTCAGATATGCAGATGACACCACCCTTATGGCAGAAAGCAAAGAAGAACTAAAGAGCCTCTTGATGAAAGTGAAAAAGGAGAGTGAAAAAGTTGGCTTAAAGCTCAACATTCAGAAAACTAAGATCATGGCATCTGGTCCCATCAACTCATGGCATATAGATGGGGAAACAATGGAAACAGTGACAGACTATTTTCTTGAGCTCCAGAATCACTGAAGATGGTGACTACAGCCATGAAATTAAAAGATGCTTGCTCCTTGGAAGAAAAGCTATGACCAACCTAGATAGCATATTCAAAAGCAGAGACATTACTTTGCCAACAAAGGTCCGTCTAGTCAAAGTTATGGTTTTTCCAATAGTCATGTATGGATGTGAGAGTTGGACTATAAAGAAAGCTGAGCACAGAAGAATTGATGCTTTTGAACTGTGGTGTTGGAGAAGACTCTTGAGAGTCCCTTGGACTGCAAGGAGATCGTACCAGTCCATCCTAAAGGAAATCAGCCATGAATATTCATTGGAAGAACTGATGCTAAAGCTGAAATTCCAATACTTTGGCCACCTGATGTGAAGAGCTGGTTCATAAGAAAAGACCCTGATGCTGGGAAACATTGAAGGCAGGAGGAGAAGGGGACGACAGAGGATGAGACTGTGGGATGGCATCACCGACTCCATGGACATGAGTTTGAGTAAGCCCCGGGAGTTGGTGATGGACAGGGAAGCCTGAAGTCCACGGGGTCACAAAGAGTCGGACACGACTAAGTGACTGAACTGAACTGGAGCATGGGGTTCTTGTCTGGGAAAAATTTATGGAGAAAGGAAGAGCAGCAAGCAAAATTATGAAGAAGTGAGGACCAGAAGCATAAGAGTTTGGCCTAAGAAGAGCAGCTAAATTTTTGAGATAATGACATGACAAAAACTGTGTTTTAAGAAAATTGGTCTCGTAGTTGTGTACAGGAAAAAGTGGAGACTGGGGACAGAAAATTAGGATACCATGGCAGAGACCCAGGTTTTTTAGTGCCTTTTATAGAATAGCCCATGCCTAATTTTTCTCAACCTGGACTACTAGGGCAAAAAGGAGTTAAGAAATTCTGAAAAAACATAAATTCATATAACCACCCCACCCTAAAATCAGTTACTATCAAAAATAATTTTCTTCTATAATTCTGAAGAAAATACTTTTACCTGGATCCTGAGAGACCAAGTAACAGACATCATTCACAGCCTTAAGGAAATCTGAAAAATCCAGCATTCCATTAACTATAAGAAATGATTCAGAAAAAGAAAGAAAAAAACTCCATGAGCAAATTTATCAGCAGATTCACTAAGCATATAAGATAAAAATACAAACTAAAAATGTAACTAGAATTAACTGACATTAGAATACCACAGTCTATACACAAGAGCAGTCATGTGGTAGTTCTATCTTTAGTTTTTAAGGAACCTCCATACTGTTCTCCACAGTGGTTATACCAATTTACATTCCCATCAATGGTGTAGGAGGGTTCCATTTTTCCACATCTTATCCAGCATTTATTGTTTATGCACTTTTTGATGATGGCTATTATGACCCGTGGCTCCCTTAATAACAAGCTTTGAATGGTTTGTAAATGTAATGCCTTCTCTATTATCTACTTCTTTGATTCAAGTATCAAATATTAAGTGCAAAAATATATTTTTTTCTAGGTTTCTGTTGTTGTTCAATAGTCCAGTCATATCCAATTTCTCTAGCTACTTAAAGTGTAATTTATTAGGGTTTTATTTTTATGTCCTTAAACAAGAGTGATGTTGAACCTATTCATATATAATTATTGAGTATATGTGTTATATTTTATGTGAAATACTTGTCCATGTGTTTTGCCCTCTTTTCTATTTCATTATTTGTTATCAATTTGTATGAATTCTTTACACATTTTGTAAACTAATCATTTGTCAATTGTGTGAATTGCAAATATCCCCAAGTTTGTAACCTGTCTTTTCACTTTCAGGTATCTTTTTAAATATGCATGCTAAGTTGCTTCAGTCATATCCAACTCTTTGCAATCCAATGGACTGTGGCCTACCAGGCTCCTCTGTCCATGGGATTCTCCAAGCAAGAATATTGGAGTGAGTTGCCATGCCCTACTCCAGGGGATCTTCCCAACCCAGGCAACAAATTTTAATATAATTAAATATATCAAATATATTAATCTCAAACATTTTTTGCCTTAAGAAACTTTCCCTATCCCATGCCATTTCATACTAAGGCAATTAGCAAAAATTAAAAGTCTAAAAAGATCAAATGTTGACGACAGCATGTCATAACCCAACCTAGCAATCAATCAATCCAGTCATGTGTATCTGAGGCCCAATTTTTTAATATCATTATTGTAAATGTGCACAGATGTTTTCTATAACATTTTAAAGTTTAGCTTTTCTATCATTTGTAATTAATCTGACCATGGCAAACCTAGACAGTGTATTAAAAAGCAGAGACATTACGTTGCTGACAAAGGCCCATATAGTCAAAGCTATGGTTTTTCCAATAGTCATGCATGGATGTAAGAGGTGAGAAGAAGGCTGAATGCTGAAGAATTTATGCCTTTGAATTGCAGTGCTGGAGAAGACTCTTGAGAGTCCCTTGGACTACAAAGAGATCAAACCAGTCAATCCTAAAGGAAATCAGTCATGAATATTCCTTGAAGGACTGATGCTGAAGCTCCAATACTTTGGCCACCTGATACGAAGAGCTGGCTCATTAGAAAAGACCCTAAGGTTGGGAAAGATTGAAGGCAGAAGGAGAAGGGGATGACAGAGGACAAGATGGTTGGATGGCACCACTGACTCAATGGACATGTTTGAGCAAACTTGGGGATATGGTGAAAGACAGGGAAGCCTGGTGTGCTGCAGTCCATGGGGTTGCAAAGAGTTGGACATGACTGAGTGACTGAACCAAAAACAACATATAACTTATGTCCATGACTGTACACCCCTAAACTAATAATGAAAACATAAAAACTTACCATCAATATCAATAGTCTTCAGTGCCTTTCGCATTTCTGTGTCACTTATAGAGATCTTCAAGACGCGATGGATCATTGGCAGATCATTCACATAAATCTTACCACCTCGAATTTTACTAAAAATTTTACAGGCTTTCTGAAGTGCTGAATACACATAACAAAACAGTTAATTAATTCAAGGGAATAATCATTTATTCTCCCCATCCTCTTCGGGGTCGGGGCTGAGGGGCAGGTGGGGGACAGTCACTAAAGAAAACAGAGGAGCAAATCTTTGTGTTTCAACTCTTTGCTTTAACATCAGTCTTGTTACTTAATTAGGTATGTCTGGAGCCAGTGACCTCTAAACCTATGAGTTTCTAAAGAATTCTCAGAAACTACCAGAAAACTCATGCAAGGCTCACATAAGCAAAGGCTTCCACAACTTTTCCTGGGCATGTTAAACCTTTCTCTGCTGCCTTATAACTTGTGTGTGTATCAGTCAAAGCTCTTGCTATTCTGACTACTTGCATGTCAGTATCCTTCAGTTAAACAGTCAGCTAATAGAGGGCAAGATTTTTCATTCAAGTCCCAGAATCTACTTCAGAACAGATTCTCAAAAAATGTCTACTGAACTAAATTGGGTTGAATTCACCTTGTTTTCAGAAAAAGAGGCAACAGATAACAGTGATAAATACCAGAAAAAGACTTTTAAAAAGACACTAATGACTTTACTAATAGAAGTTTCACTGAAGTATTAGAGGTGGAAATACTAAAGTATTAGAGGTGGTTTCAGTGAAGTAATGGCAACCCACTCCAGTACTCTTGCCTAGAAAATCCCATGGGCGGAGGAGCCTGGTAGGCTGCAGTCCATGGGGTCACTAAGAGTTGGACACGACTGAGAGACTTCACTTTCACTTTTCACTTTCACGCATTGGAGAAGGAAACGGCAACCCACTCCAGTGTTCTCGCTTGGAGAATCCCGGGGACGGCAGAGCCTGGTGGGCTGCCATCTATGGGGTCGCACAGAGTCAGACACGACTGAAGCAACTTAGCAGCAGCAGGAGCAGAAAGTAAATACTAAAGCAGTACTAAAGAATGTTCAAACCTTTGGACATTTGCACTCATCTCCTGGGTTAGTAACGTCATGCTTAAAATCTTGCATGCTAGGCTTCAGCATTACGTGAACCAAGAACTTTCAGATGTCCAAGCTGAGTTTAGAAAAGGCAGAGGAACCAGACAGCAAATTGCCAACATTCGCTGCATCATATAGAAAGCAAGGGAATTTCAGAAAAATATCTACCTCTGGTCACTGACGGTGCTAAAGCCTTTGATTATGTGGATCATAACAAACTGCGGAAAGCTCTTAAAGAGATGGGAATACCAGACGATCTTATCTGTCTCCTGAGAAATCTGTATGCAGGTCAAGAAGCAACAGTCAGAAATGGACATGGAACAACAAACTGGTTCCAAACTGAGAAAGGACTATGACAGGGCTGTCTGCTGTTTATTTAACTATAAGCTAAGTACATCATAGGCATTTCAAGATCTTTCTGTGTTGTTGGGTGTTGTCATTATAGACATGCCTGACCTGGCTAAGTCTGCTCCTGACCCTAAAAAGGGCTCTAAAAAAGCTGTGACCAAGGCCCAAAGAAGGACGGCAAGAAGCACAAGCGCAGCCGCAAGGAGAGCTACTCCGTGTACGTGTACAAGGTGCTGAAGCAAGTCCATCTGGACACCGGCACCTCGTCCAAGGCCATGGGCATCATGAACTCCTTCGTCAACGACATTTTCGAGCACATCGCTGGCAAGGCATCGTGCCTGGTGCATTACAACAAGCACTCGACTATCACATCCAGGGAGATCCAGACCGCCGTGCGCTTGATGGTACCTGGGGAGCTGGCCAAGCACGCCATGTCAGAGGGGACTAAGGCTGCCACCAAGTATACCAGCTCCAAGTAAATATAATATGCCTAGCCACTGTTAACAGAGAAGGCAATGGCACCCACTCCAGTACTCTTGCCTGGAAAATCTCATGGACGGAGGGCCTGGTGGGCTATAGTCCATGGGGTCACTAAGAGTTGGACACGACTGAGCGACTTCACTTTCACTAAGTACATCATGAGAAATGCCGGGCTGGATGAGTTACAAGCTGGAATCAAGATAGGCAGGAGAAACATCAACAACTTCAGATATGCAGACAATACCACTCAATGGCAGAAAATGAAGAGGAACTAAAGAGCCTCTTGATGAGGGTGAAGGAGGAGAGAGAAAGAGTTGGTTTAAAACTAAATATTAAAAAAACTAACATTATGGCATCCAGTTCCATTACTTCAGCCTGGATGAAGTAATAACCAATGCCATGGACATGAACTTGGGCAAACTTCGGGAGATGGTGAAGGACAGGGAGGCCTGGCGTGCTACAGTCCACGGGGTTGCAAAGAGTCAGACACAACTGGGTGACTGAACAATAACAGGAAGTAAACAGTAATTAATGAAAACAGCTCTTTCAATAAGCTTCTCTGAAAGAGTATAAAGCTGACAGAACATCATCTCTAAGGAAGCAGAAGAAAATAAAATTGAAAAAAAGAGAAGTGAAAGGATTGGTCTTGTGAAAGCGACTCTTTCTCAATGAGACAATACAGAAGGCTATGGATTTCGTTTATAGTCAAGGAGTTCAGGAAGATTCTGCCAAACAGTCTTTATTAACTCTCTATGAAAAAGCAATGTCATCTCTTAAGAATTGAAAGACTAGGTGATAGGATTTGAAGAGAGCAATGAAGATGTGAAATAAGTACAGGAAGAAACAGGAGAGGGATCTGATCAAAACAAAAGGGAATACCAACTGGTGCTAAAGGCAGCTCAGGTTGGAAATCATATATTCACAGGGGCACCAAATGAGGTAGTCTATGAAATAAAATTGTAAAATAAAAACAACTGCAAGTATAAGAGACTGTGAACAGAGAACAAGACATTAAAGTCTGAGGTTTCAACATTATAACAAAGATCAAATTGTGGACATCAGGGCTGGTGAGAGAAATTGAAGTAAAATAATTAGTTTAAAAAGTATTGTATTAGTATTACATTAATCAACCACTTGGACACCAAAGATGTCTTTAAAGACATTAAAGATAGGTGGCCTTGCCTCTCAAGAAAGACTGACCAGAATACATGGAAAGCTACTTGGGGTCAGTTCTAATACTCCATCTAGACAAGGGAGCTAATTCACATCTCCATTCAATGCTAAGTTGTAGCTCTTGGTTCTGCCTGACCAGAAAGCCTGGCCAAAACACCCAGGAAGCTATGCAACCCAGCAATCCTCGAATGGAGAGTCCAGCAAGCAGAACTGATCATCCACAGAAAAAGTCAGTGCCCTACTTTAGCCAGGGAACTTGGGGCACAGGTCTGCTTGAGTCAAGACCACAAACAAAAAGCCTTTCCAGCCTTGGAGCTGGTTCTCCTGCTTACCCAGATAGAGGAAGTAATTCACAGCCCACTGCACTGCTGAATGGAGCTTCTGGCCCCGCCTGACCAGGAAGCCTGGCCTGAACACCTGGGAAATGACTTGGTCCAGCAGTACTTGAGCAGATAGCCTGGCTAGTGGGTCTGTCTGCTTGCAGAAACAAGCCAGCAACTGCATCTGGCCAGGGTACACAGATCTACCTGATTAACTCCCCAAACAAGAGTCTTATCAGCCTTGGAGCCTGTTCTATTGAATATAAACTCCAATCCTATTAACTAAGAATCCTAAACAGAGCTCCTGGGAATCTCAGTAGCCCACCCTGAAGTCTCTATTACATTGGCATTTGATCAGAAAACCCAACCAGCAACTCTGCATCTGCAAAGCCAAGATGGTGGCCTTGTCTGTCCAGGGAGTTTGGTGCAGAGATCTGATTTGATTCCCAAACGAAGAGCTTTGCCAGCCCTGGGGACCTATCCTTCAGTCCCAACCAGGGAGGAAAATAATTTATAGCCCCATCGAAAACTGAATAAAGCCTCCAGTCCAATTTGACCAAGAAACCTAACCATAACTCCTGAGAATCTGTATACACCATTTTGCAACTCCAATTACAATGGCACTTGAGTGGAGAACCCCACTGCTGGCCCTACCTGTCTGCAGACAGGATGGTAGATCAGTAGACCAGGGAACTTGGTGCATATATCTGCCCAACTTGATACCCAAACAAACCTTGCACGTCTTAGGGTCTGTATGGTACCTTGCTCAGCAAGGAACCTAATTCATAGTCACAACACACTGCTGAACACAGCCTTTAACCTGCCTAACCAGGGGACTTAACCAGAGCACACAGGGAGCTGTATAACCCATCCTATAGCCCTCTTTACAGTAACAGTTGAACAGATAGCCCAGCCCAGGGTTTTCCCTGTCTACGGAGCAAAACTGGGGCATCTAACTAGGAAACTCAGTGCTGTCTAGCCTGATTCGGATTTCCAAACAATAAGCAGTGCATTCCTTTAGGACCAGTTCTATTGCCCTGCAAAACTCAGAAGTTAATTCATAGCCCTGCCTACTACTGAGTATAGTATAGTATAGTACCTACTACTGAGTATAGTATAGTACTGAGTATAGCCTGATTCGGATTTCCAAACAATAAGCAGTGCATTCCTTTAGGACTAGTTCTACTGCCCTGCAAAACTCAGAAGTTAATTCATAGCCCTGCCTACTACTGAGTATAGTACCCAGTCCTGAATGACCAGAGAACCCAGGCAACACAGAACCTTTCCTATAGCTTCATTTAGGGGACGAACCAGAAGTTCTAGCCAGCTGTTCTCAACCAGTGCATCCCCTCCCCAATCTTAGAACATGAGCAGTGGCCTAGCCCCAAAATAGACTCTGATAGCAAGACCCACCTTCCCAAGGACATTGCCAGTTAACACATCCAGAAACAGAAACTAAGCTGACTGGTGAAAAACTGTCTCTGCTAAAGCAAACCAGTAATATCTGGAAAAGGAGGTCACTTACTCAAATGTAGATGCCACATAAGGAATCAAAGATAATGAAAAATTACATAAATGTGACACTACCAAAGAAAACTAATAAAGTTTCAATAACTGGTCCTAAAGAAATGGAAATCTATTAAGTGTCAGCCAAAAAACAAGAAGCTCAACAAAGAAACAGAAAATATTAAAAAAAAAAAAAAAAAAGAAAAGAAAAAGAAATCCTAGAACTGAAAAATACAGCCAAATGAATGGGAAAATTAAATAGCTTTAAAAACAAACTGAACCACATAGAAGAAAGAATCTAAAAGAAAGAACATTTAAAATTACCCAGGCAAAAAAAGGAAAAAAGAGCAAAGAGATACTATAGGACTTATAGGACACAATCAGAAGAAACAATATCTGCATTACAGGAATTCCAGGAAGAGAAGACAAAAAGAAAGAAACAGAAAATATATTTAAAACAACAATAGCTGAAAACATCCCAAACTTAGGAAGATAAATGGACATCAAATCCAAGAGGCCTAAAGGATCCCAAAAAAGTTTGAACCCAAATAAGGTTACACAAAGACATTTTATAATTAAATTGTCAAAAGTCAAGAACAAAGAAAGAACTTTGAAAGCAAGGAGAGAAAAGAGACAAGAGAATCCCATAAGGCCATTGGCAAATTTTTCAACAGAAACTTTTCAGGCCAGGAGAGAATGTGATGATATACTCAAAATACTGAAAGGAAAAAAAAAAAAAAAAAAAACCCATCCCTTTAGAAAGCCATCAAAATTGGAAAGAAAAAACTTAGATTGTCTCTTTGAGAACACAGGACATATAATCAGGAAATTTATTCAAAAAATTCTGAAACCTATTATTACCACTTAATTCTTCTGAGTAAAAGCATCCTTCAGGTACTTCATCATATAGTGTCTGGTAAAGGTTAGAAGGTTTTTCATCTTTCCTGTCAAAGAAACAGCCATATCAGAAAGCAATAAAACAAAAACCCCACAAAACATTTATGTCACTTTGCGATATGTAATATTTTGCCATTAAAATTTAGCCTGAAATTCTCCAGTCTCTTACACTCCATAGAAACCTTTCTTTAAAAACTGTCCAAGAGATTATCAGTTATTACATATTCTTCACCCTAGAATTCTCACTTATTTCTTTCAGGTATATCTCTATGGAGCAGATTTACCCTAGTCAATATATAGTATCTCTTGGCTGTGGTCCACTTTCTCCTATTCCCAAACTCCAGTACTTTGGCCACCTCATGTGAAGAGCTGACTCATTGGAAAAGACTCTGATGCTGGGAGGGATTGGGGGCAGGAGGAGAAGGGGACGACAGAGGATGAGATGGCTGGATGGCATCACTGACTTGATGGATGTGAGTCTGAGTGATCTCCGGGAGTTAGTGATGGACAGGGAGGCCTGGCCTGCTGCGATTCATGGGGTTGCAAAGAGTCGGACACGACTGAGCGACTGAACTGAACTGAATTCAACTTACAGCAAAATTTATAGAAAGTTATTATAAGATTTCCCGGGTGGCTCAGCAGGTAAAGAATCTGCCTGTAATGCAGGTGACACAGGAAATGCAAATTCAATCCCTGGGTGGGGAAGATCTCCTGGAGAAGGAAATGGCAAACCAATCCAGTATTCTTCCCTAGGAAATTCCAAGGACAGAGGAGATTGGTGGGCTACAGTCCATGGGGCCACAAAAGAGTCAGACATGATTTAACAACAACAACATTATAAAATATATAAGAATATCTTTAAACAGTCAAAGAATCTCAGATCCCATAACCTGTTGATAAAAACATCTTAAAAAGATGATTCATCTGATTCCATAACATGGAAATCACAGGATGTTGGTGTTGTAAAAAATGTTAAGAGTCTATCTAGTACAAGATTCTTACACAGATGTGGAAACTGAGGCCCAGAAATACAAAGTGAATTCTATAAGAGTTTAAACCAGCATGTGAAGTTGATCAGGACTCAACTCTAAGTCTTTCAATTCCACATGCAGGGCTCTTAGTGCCACACCATCCTTCCTAAGAGCAGTCTTGGTTAGCACAAACTATTTGGCATACTTTCTGTAGAAGGGAGAAATGAATGTTGTAGAAAAATCCCAAATCTGAATCCAACATTTAAAAAGAATACAATGATTTAAATACCGAATAACTGAGGAAGATCTATCAAGAGGTGACAAAGTCTTGTGAATGCTGCACTGACTTGGCAACTTGCATAAAGAGCTTTCTTTTCTAGTCATCTTCTCCTTCACAGACAAAGGAGCAACCTAGAGCCAAATGCAAGAATATCTGTGTCTCAGATCACATTGGTAAACTGGCATTCTTGAACAATAAACCCCTTAAAAGATAATTAATCATACCTAGGCTCCTCACTTAACTATACTTCTAATATAAAATTACCTCTTGTAATTAAATTACAGCTTATAATACTAAAATTTTAAATAAACTATTTAATCTTAAAATCTGAAATTTTAAATAAACTATTTAAATAAACTATTTAACCTTAAAATCTAAAATTTTAAATAAACTATTTAAATAAACTATTTAATTAATAAAATACATTATATTCTTTGGCAAAGCCACATTTTTCTTAAGTATGCAACATCATCTCATAATTAATACTGTGTCAATTTATAGTAATCTATTTTACAAAAGATGGCAAATCTATGGTATAGTGAAGACAAGACTATCAATCTCTAGGCTACATATACAAGTTTTGACTACATAAGTAAAGTAATGTGAAGAATCAACACAGTTATTTAAATAATACAGGTAAGTTTGCTTTAAATTATTCTTATGGTTAAGAAAACTACCATAAACATTGATAAAAATAACACTGCATGTATAAACTAGTTCAAAAATGGTAAACAGCTTAGGTAGATAGAAAAATGTCACTTTAGAAAATAAGAACTGAATTCTAGGTGTCTTCAATTTCACATGGCTCTATGGAAGGAACCTAGAGCCTTGACTTTTTTTTTTTTTTGGCTGCGTTGGTCAGGTTACAGGATCTTAGTTCCCCAATTAGGATTGGAATCTCAGGCCTACTGCAGTGTAAGCCCAATTACTAACCACTGGACCTCCAAGGAATTCACTAGAGCACTGACTTTTAAAGACCATGCAGGATCCAGAGAAGACTCTCAAATCATACAAGACTGACAGGAATATGAGTTAATGAGTGAGAATCAAAGAAAACAACAAACAGAAGATTTCAATCCCCCAATTACCTCATATCCAGGTTTACCAAATATCAATCCTGAAATAATTATGGGACATAAGCAAATAATATAAGGCAAATTTTAAGAACTAAATAAAACTTCAAAAAGTAAAATGTATAGACATCAAAATTTCAATAGATAGGTTAAATTGCAGATTATAAAGAAAAGTAAACAAAGTAGATGGGAGAAATTACTCAGAACAAAATAGAAAAAGATCAAAAATATGAAGCAATGTTAAAAAACACAAAAAACAAAATGATAAGGTCTAACATATATCTAATAGAAGATACAGAAGAACAAAATAAGGAGATTGGAGGGGGAAAAATAGTCTAAAGATAATGGATTCAAATTTTCCAGAGTTGAAGACATATATTCTCATCCTCAGTTCATTCAGTTCAGTCGCTCAGTCGTGTCCGACTCTTCGAGACCCCATGGACCACAGCATGCCAGGCCTCCCTCTCCATCACCAAATTCCTGTGGCCACTGCTGAGTTTTCCAAATTTTCTCAGCCTCAGGAAGCAAACAAATATCGAAACAAAGTAATATATCCTTAAATATATCATACAGTGAATGCAGTAAGTCACATAACCCCACCAAGAGATGTCTATATCCTAATCCCTGGAAAATGTGAATGTGACCTTATCTGCAGAAATCGTCTTACAGTGTAATCTCAAGTTAAAGACCTCAAGATGAAATATACAATGATGTACTTATAAGAGAAAAGTTTGAACTATAGACACAGGGGAGAAGGCCATATGAAGAGCAACATGAAGGCCAAGATTGAATTTATGCTGCCAAATGCCAAGGAATGCCAGAGTCATTGCTACAACAGCAGAAATGTTAACAGCGAGCATAATAATTAAAAATACTGGTCTGATGGATAAAGAAGGGGAAAAATTAATATTCCTCTCAAAAGGCTTCATGTTCTATTGATATTTTTAAGGGAGGAAGAGAAGAAAGAGGGGAAGGTGCAGGAGGAATAGGGTAAAGGAGTTGGAAGAAGAAGAAATATTTAAGATTATGACATTTCAATACTTGGACTAAAATGTAATGGAATATTTGAGGGCTAAACAAAATACTTGAAAGCAAAGCAAAAATATTTGCAAATCTTTATTTACCTCAGTTCTTTTAGTATGCAATTGTACTTGTAAACTCTTCTTCCTCCTGCCTTTTTTTTCTCCTGAAAAATTAGACGATTTTTCTTCTCCGAGTAGGAATATTGATGTTTCATACCTAAATTGCACAGAAAATTGGAGTAATTCCTGAATTGATTTTTTTCTTGATTCTTCTTCTTTTGTCATTTATTTATGGACACAGACAGAATAATGTGATGATCTCCCCAGGTTTCAGTAATGACCCATCACCCAGCTTCAATAATGAACAATCTTATTTCATCTATAGTCTTATCCCTGCTCTCAATTCTTATTACTTTAAAACAAATTCCAGTATCATATTGTTTCATCCATAGGATTTTTATATGCATTTCTTCCAGGTGTTTTTTCTTTTAAAAACATATTTAAAACACAGTTATGAAACCAAAAATCCCCAATAATGTCTTAATATCATCAAATACACCTGAACCTATATTCAAATTTTCAATTTTCTCATAAGTGTCAAAAAATTTTAACACTTTACATTGGGATTCAATAAGGTCCCCACATTACAGTTGGCTTACTTGTCTTTTAGATCTTTTTCCACCTATTGGTTCTTCCCCCATATCTTTTATTATCATTATCATCATTATTGCCAGTTGCCTTATAGATTTTTCATAGTCTAGATTTTGCTGATTTTATTGCCAAGATTGTAGGAGTTTAAAGACCTGATGTGATTAACATTCTACTTTTTTAGAGGGTAGTTGGAAGGGGTTATATATATAGGTGATGGTATTTTCCCACCAGGAAGCATATAATGTCCAAGTGACTCTCTATTTGTGATATTAGCAGCTACTTACTAATAACTACCTGCAGTAAATCATCAGGGACTGCAAATGGTTACATTCTAAATCTAATATCATTCCTTCTTCACTCATTAGCTAAAATATTTCCATAAACACAAACTTTCTCTCACGTACTATTTGCTTACCCTTTAGTACAGTTCAGAAAGGCAAGATCATTCATTGCTTTTCCCTTATTTATCACTTTCCATAACAGTGACTTTGCTCACCTGTAACCTTCAACATTAAAAACCAGAGACATTACTTTGTCAACAAAGGTCCGTCTAGTTAAGGCTATAGTTTTTCCAGTAGTCATGTATGGATGTGAGAGTTGAACTATAAAGAAAGCCGAGGGCCGAAGAACTGATGCTTTTGAACTATGGTGTTGGAGAAGACTCTTGAGAGTCCCTTAGACTACAAGGAGATCCAACCTAAACAAGATCAGTCCTGAGTGTTCACTGGAAGGACTGATGCTGAAGATGAAACTCCAATACCTTGGCCACCTGATGAGAAAAACTGACTCATTTGAAAAGACCCTGATGCTGGGAAAGACTGAAGGCGGGAGGAGAAGGGGACAACAGTGGATGAGATGGTTGGACAGCATCACTGACTCAATGGACATGAGTTTGGGTAAACTCCGGGAGTTGGTGATGGACAGGGAGGCCTGGCATGGTGCAGTCCCTGGGGTCGCAAAGAGTCGGACACAACTGAATGACTGAACTGAACTGAACTGAACCTTCAACAATGACAAAATGATTTTTATATCACTGTGAACACACTAATTTAAATATATTAAATTCACTTTAATTCCCTGCAATTTTATCCTTATTGATGCTTTAATTTTCTGATGTGGGTTGGGAAGGGGTGAGAGCCTTTTCAAGTGGGCTCTTGATCCATCTCTGCTAGCAGTCTTTGCTGGTTTCCTCATTTCTGGAAGACAAGATGCTGCAAGCTCATCTGTACACTTCCCTTCCCAGACCTGCTATCACACATTTCTTCAAAGAAACGGTTCCTTTCAATAAGAAATGGTACTTTAAAGTCCAAGCTAGATTCTGAACTACTTTTTAGCAATTACTCTGCTTTCTTATTTCTTGGTTTTCTCTGTTTATGCCTCTTTCCCTCCTCTTCTTATTGAACTGTCAAGAACTTTTGTAACACAAACATATACTCCATAAACTATATAATAGAGAGATCAATAAAATAACCCTGAAATGAATTTGAAAAAGAAGAGCTTTTGGAAATTTCATACTTTGCTTTAAGTAATGCAAAGAAGATCTACATTTCAAAGACAATCCTAAAATTATTTTGTGCTCTGGGATCTTGTAGACTAAGAATGATTCTGAGATAAACTAGATCCCAAACTTGTCTGCACAATGGAATCACTTGAGAGCTTCAAAAAATTCTGATGCCTGCGTCCAATCCCCCAAAATTGTGATTTAATTATTTTGGAGACTGAGCTGATATTTGGAATTTTTTAAAGATACTAGGTTTTTTATTAAAAGATACTAGATTCTAACACAGAGAATAAATTGAGAATCACTATGGCATTACCTCATTGGTTTGTTTCTATCCAGAACTCATACCAACTGAGCTGTAATCTAGTACTTTAGAAGTAACACCTTATTCTTCCTTGTATGTAAAACTAAAAACTCTTTAGCAGAAATGATTCCTTCTTTTTAGAGTAATCTGCTATGCAAGGGCTGCTTAGGTGATGCATAGAAAAATGACTGGATTGAGTCTACAACATCTTTAGATAAACTTAGCACTAAGCAAAACTGTGAAATAAGGGAAATTTTTATCATGCAGCCTACTCCCCTTTCTTAGTAGGTACCTTGATCTTTTGACGTTGAGAGCAAGCTCAGTTGCCCAATTGTGTCCGACTCTTTGTGACCCCATGGACTACAGCCCATCAGGCTCCTCTGTCCAAGCAATTTTCCAGGCAAGAATACTTCAGTGGGTTGCCATTTCCTCCTCCAAAGGATCTTCCAGACCCAGGGATCAAACTGATGTCTCCTGAATCTCCTGCATTGGCAGGCAGATTCTTTACACTGCACCAGGCGGGAAGCCCCCTTTTGACATCCCCTTCTCCAGGGGATCTTCCCGACCCAGGGATCGAATCCCGGTCTCCAGCAATGCAGACAGACGCTTTACCATCTGAACCACCAGGGAAGCCGTCTTTTGACATTATACCCCTTTAAATCCAATCCCTAAACTTGTACCCTGAGAGCCCTATTACCTTGCTCTTATCCCCACTGAAGATGCCCTGTGGTCAGTCCCCTCAACAGTCCTCCCCTCACAAGGCAATGACTTTACTTTTACTACATCCCAGAGTATAAAATACATTTTCTATTGAGATGTAACACCCATATACAACGGAGAAGGCAATGGCACCCCACTCCAGTACTCTTGCTTGGAAAATTCCATGGACAGAGGAGCCTGGTAGGCTGCAGTCCATGGGGTCACTAAGAGTTGGACACGACTGAGAGACTTCACTTTCACTTTTCACTTTCATGCATTGGAGAAGGAAATGGCAACCCACTCCAGTGTTCTTGCCTGGAGAATCCCCGGGACGGGGGAGTCTGGTGGGCTGCTGTCTATGGGGTCGCACAGAGTCGGACACGACTGAAGTGACTTAGCATAGCACCTATATACAAAGAGAGAGAGAAATGAAACAATTTCACAAAAGAATATTTATGCTTATTATATGAAAAGCACTATGTCTTCGATTCTGTTCTAATTTCTTTTTAGAAAACTACTAGTAGCTACCTCTTAAATTGATTTCATGACACATGAATTAATCACAACCTACAGCATACTGCTGCTTTATATCCCCTGTCCCCTTCCATATATCCTTACTGAAACTGATTTTCATATTTCTAGAATAATTATGACTTCTACCTCATTACATCACTTTTTATGTTTTATCATTTTTAAAGTATAACTATGTTCTTTTAATTACAAGATAACTCAAATATTTTAGGGACTAGGAATGATTTGATATAAATAACAAATAACTAAAAACATGTTTCATATTGCATTCCTTAGGTGCATTGTGTCTCCCCAGGTATTAACCATTTTAAACAATACTAATGAAAGAAAGGAAAGAAACACTCCTACTATGTTCCATTTCTTCCTAGGTAACAAGCTTTATTGCGGTGTGTTGCGCACGCATGCTAGATTGCCTCAGTCACATCTGACGCTTTGCGACCCTATGGACTGTAACCCACCAGGCTTTTCTGTCCATGGGATTCTCCAGGCAAAAATACTGGAGTGGGTTGCCATGCCCTCCTCCACGGGACCATCCTAACCCAGAGATTGAACCCGCATCTCTTAGGTCTCCTGTATTGGCAGGTAGATTCTGTACCACTAGCAGCACCTGGGAAGCCCCTTATTGTGGTGCCCTAGAAATGACTGTCTCATCTTTTTCCTCTAACTCAGTGGAATAGTGGGAACTCCCACGTAATTATCAGCAAATTTGTCAGCAAGAATCTTGCAGGCCAGGAGGGAGAGAGATGATATATTCAAAGTGCTGAAAGAAAAAAAAAAAAAAAAAAACAAGAATACTCTACCCCATAAACCTGTATTCGGAACTGAAGGAGAAATAAGGAATTTTATAGGCAAACAGAAGCTGAAGGAGTTCATCACCACTAGACTGACCTTATAAGAAATGTTGAAGGGAGTTCTGCAAGCTAATAAGAAAGTATGCTAATTAGTACCATGAAAACATATGAAAACATAAATTTTACTGGTAAAGGTAAATATATATATATATATAGTCAAATTCAGAATACTCTAATATTGTAATATACTCAGTCACTCATCTTCCCTGGTGGCTCACACGGTAATGTGTCTGCCTACAGTGCAGGAGACCTGGGTTCGATCCCTGGGTCGGGAAGATCCCCTGGAGAGGAAATGGCAACCCACTCCAATACTCTTGCCTGGAAAATCCCATGGGTGGAGGAGCCTGGTGGGCTACAGTCCATGGGGTCACAAAGAGTTGGACTCGACTGAGTGACTTCACTTTCTGACTTCTTTCAGTCACTCATTCACGTCTGACCCTTTGCAACCCTATGGACTGTAGACCACCAGACTTTTCTGTCCATGGGATGCTCCAGGCAAGAATACTGGGGTGGGTTGCCATTTCCTCCTCCAGGGAATCTTCCCAACCCAGGGACTGAACCCAGGTCTCCTGCATCTCCTACACTGGCAAGTGGATTCTTTACCACTGAGCCACGTGGGAAATCCGCAGTGTATAATGGTGTACCTCTATTGTAATGGTGGAGGTAAATCACATACAATTTTAATATAAATGTTAAAAGACAAAAGTATTAATAATAACTATAACCACAACAATTTGCTCATAGATATATAATATAAAAAGATGTAAACTGTGACATAAAAAACAAAATGGGGTTGGGGGTGCTGAGAGATAAACTCAAATAAGTGAAATAAATTAAAAAGGAGGTATTACTACTGATAACAGAGAAATAGTAAAGATCATAAGAAACTACTATGAACAATTATATATCAATAAATTAGATAATCTAGAAGAAATAGATAAATTCCTAAAATAATACAGCCTACTAAGATTGAATTATGAAAAAGTACAAAATCTGAACAGACCAATTATTAGTAAAGATATTAAATCAGTAATCAAAAACGTTTCAACAAAGTCCAGAATCAGTTAGCATTCCTCGTGCATTCTACTAAAGATTTAAAGAATTAATGCCAATTCTTCTCAAACTCTTTCCAAAAACTGAAGAGGAGGGAATACTTTCAAACTCATATTATGAAGACAGCATTACCAATGGGCTTCCCCAGTGGCTCAGCAGTAAAGAATCCGTCCGCAATGCAGGAGAAGCTGGAGACATGGCTTCGATCCCTAAGTCAGGGAAGATTCCCTGGAGAAAGGCATGACAACCCACTCCAGTATTCTTTCTTGGAAAATCCCATGGACAGAGGAGCCTGTCAGGCTACAGTTCATAGGGTCGCAAAGAGTAGGACACAACTGAAGCAATGGAGCATGCATTACCAATATCAAAGCCAGACAAGGACACTACAAGAAAAGAATATCAGGCTAATATTCCTAATGAACACAGATGCAAAAACTCTCAACAAAGTATCTGTAAACCACATTCAACTGTACATTAAAAAGATGAGACACCATGATCAATGGGATTTATTCCCAGGACACAAGGATGGTTCAAGATAGGAAAATCAATAAATGTGATACATAACTATGTAGGGAAAAATCAATCTTCTGTTTCTCCTTTATTCTCACACTACCATTACACTCACATCTGACCCCAAATGTGTGTGGGGTTTGCCCCCACCAAGCAATTCTCTGTGACACCAGATAGTGTCCTATAAGTTAACTCAATCCTGACACTAAGTACCTGGAAATACTTTCAAATTCCACAGGGTAAGGGCTCAGTTCCACAAGACTGCCCCACCCTACCTCAGATATCAACTGCAGGCCCGTTTTTCATCTGTGCTTCTGACCAACTGGCTATAAATCAGAGGTTCTCACAAGCCATTCCTTAGGTTTCATTATTTTGCTTGAGGAACTCAAGAACTCAGAAGAGTTACGTATGCTTACCAGTTTATTAAAGGACATGAACAATGATACAGATGAATAGCCAGATGAAGAGATATATAAGATAAGGTCATGAAGGATCATAGGTGCAGGAAATTAAGTTCCCATGGAGTTAGGGTGCATTACCCTTCCTGGTATGTGGATGTGTTCATCAACCTGAAAGATCTCTGAACTCCATACTATTGGGAGTTTTTTAGAGGCCTCCCCCTATGTAGGCATGATCAATTATTAACTCCATTTACAGTCCTCTACCCTCTCTGGAGAGCTTTATAGGTTCTTGAACATATCCACATACTGGGAAGACGATACACTCCAACTCCATGAGGACAGAGCTCCTTCATCTGAGACCCTCCCAGACCTCTCCCAATGTATCTCTTTATCTGGCTATTCATCTGTATCTTCTATTACATTTTTTTAATAAACTGGTAAATGGAAGTTAAGTGTTTCCCTGAGCTTTCTGAGCTGTTCTAGAAATTAATCAAACCTGAAGAGGGGTCATAGGGACCTCTGATTTATAGCCAAGTCAGACAGAAGTAACCTGAGGACCTACCACTTCAGACTATAAGATGAAATGGGGGTGGGGCAGTCTCATGGCTCTGAACCCTTAACCTGTGGGATCTGGCACTATCTACAGGTAGATAGCATCAGAATTGAGTTAAAATGTAGGATACCCAGCTGGTATCACAGAATTTCTTGGTGTGGGGGAAAATCCACACATCTGGTGTCAGAAGTGTGGTAGCCTGAAAGTAAAAGAGATAAACAGAAGAACTTAGGCTTTTCCTAACACAATCACATTAATAAAATGAAGGATAATAATTACATGATCATCTCAATCCAGAAATTTGACAAAACTCAATATTCATTTATGATAAAAACTTCAACAAAATAGGTTTAGAAGGAATGTACCTCAACATAATCAAGCCATATATGACAAGCCCAGAGCTAACATCACACTGTGATATTGCAAGTGAAAAGTTGAAAGCTTTTGCTCTAAGATCAGAAACAAGACAAGGGTGCCCTGTCTCACCACTTTTATTTAACTGGAAGTCCTAGCCAGAGGAATTAGGCAAGAAAAATAAAGATATTCAAATCAGAAAAGGAAGTTAAATTGTGTTTTCAGACAGCATGATTTTATACACAGAAAAACCTTAGACTCCACCAAAAATAAAACTTCTATAAGCAACACACAAATTCAAAAAGTTGTAAAATATAAAATTAATATAGGAAATCAATTGCACTTCTATCCACTAACAATGAAGTATCAGAAAGAGAAATTGAGAAAACAACCCTATTTACATAATCAAAAGGAATAAAACATTTAGGAATAAATTTAACCAAGGAGGTGAAAGATCTGTACACTGAAAACTATAAACACTGATGAAAGACATTGAAGAAGATTACAAATAATAGCAAGATATTCTGTGTTCATGGTTTGGAAGTACTGCTGCTGCTGCTAAGTCACTTCAGTCGTGCCCGACTCTGTGAGACCCCACGGACGGCAGCCCACCAGGCTCTGTTGTCCCTGGGATTCTCCAGGCAAGAACACTGGAGTGGGTTGCCATTTCCTTCTCCAATGCATGAGAGTGAAAAGTGAAAGTGAAGTCGCTCAGTCGTGTCCAATTCTTAGTGACCCCATGGACTGCAGCCTATCAGGCTCCTCCGTCCATGGGATTTTCCAGGCAAGAGTACTGGAGTGGGTTGCCTAGTATTGTTAAAATGTCATTACTATCTAAAGTGAACTATGAATTCGAAGCAATTCTCATCCAAATTCCAATGCCACTTTTCACAGAAATAAAACAATCCTAAAATCTGTATGGAACTACAGAAGACTTCAAAAAGCTAAAACAATCTTGGTAAAGAAACTGTGTAACTCCTAGAAGAAAACAAATGTCTTTGACATCAGTCTTAGCAATGATTTTTTAATTGATACCAAAAACAAAAGCAACAGAAGCAAAATAAACAAGTGGGACTATATCAAACTAAAAAGTTTCTCCTCAGCAAAGGAAAATATTAGCAAAATGAAAAGGTAACCTAGGGAATGAGAGAAAATATTTGCAAACCATATATCTGATGAGTTAATGTTCAAAATACATAAGCAACTCATATAACCCAAAAGCAAATGAAGAAATGACCCAATTAAAAATGGGCAAAGACGTGAATAGATATTTCTCCAAAGAAGACATACCTATGACCAACAAATACATGAAAAGGTGCTCAACATCACTCATCATCAGGGACATTAACATCAAAATCACTGTGAGGTATCACCTCATACCTGTTAGAATGGTCATTACAGGAGATAACTAGAGTTGGCAAGGATGTGGATAAATGAGAACCTTGTACACTGTTGGTGGGAATATTAGTTGGTACAGTCACTATAGAAAACAATAAGGAGAGGTTCCTTAAAAAAATTTAAACACAGAGCTTCCCTGGTGGCTCAGCAGTAAAGAATCTGCCTACCAATGATTGAGACAGGGGTTTGATTCCTGGGTCAGGAAGATCCCACATGCCACAGAGCAATTAAGTTCGTGTGCCACAACTATTAAGCCTGTGCTCTAGAGCCAGGGAACCACAACCACTGAGCCCACGTGCTGCAACTACTGAAGCCTACATACTCTAGAATGCATGTTCCACAACAAGAAAAGCCATTCTAAATAGAAACCCACACACTGCAACTAGAGAAAAGCCCATGCACCAACAAAGATCCAGTACAGACAGAAATAAATAATAAATAAAATTTTTAAAAAATTAAACACAGAACTACAAAATGATCTAACAATTCTATTTCTGGGTATATATCCAAAAGAAATGAAAACAAGATCTCAAAGAGATATATGCATTCCCATGTTCACTGCAGTATTATCCACAATAGCTAAGATATGAAAATTATATAAGTGTCTGTCAACAGATTAATAGTTAAAGAAAAGTGAAAGTGAAAGTTAGTGCACAGTCATGTACGACTCTTTGAGATCCCATGGACTGTAGCCCTCCAGGCTCCTCTGTCCTTGAAATTCTCCAGGCAAGAGTACTGGAGTGGATTGCCATTTCCTTCTCCAAATAAAGAAGATGTGGTAAATATAAACAATGGAATACCATTTATCCATGAGAAAGAAGGAAATTACATGGATGGACCTTGATGGCATTATGCAAAGTGAAATAAGTCAAACAGAAAGACAAATGCTATGTCACTTATACATTATTTTTTTTAAAAAGTCACAAGGTGACTAGTTAGTAATCCTGTACTGTGTAACTAAAATTTGCTGAGATCAGAACTTCTGTTCTCACCAAAATAATAATTATGATGATGATGATGTAAATATGTGAGGTGATGAATGTGTTAACTAATTCAATGGGGGTAGTCATTTCACAATGTATACATACATTAAATCACCACACCATATATTTAAATAAATTACAATTTTGTAAAAAAAAAAAAAAACAGATATATGGATAATGGTCTCATTACTGGAAAACTATGATAGCTTATAGGCCTCCACATGGCTGTGAGAGAAGTGAGAAAAATATGAGAAGTTAATTAGGAATTAAAACCATGCTCCTAAAAAAATGGTCAGCAATATGCATGATCCTCTATACTTAGTACATTACGAGAACACATGAGTTACATTTTTGGTTCTCTTAAACTGGCAAAAGTATAATTCAATTAAGTAAGTTCACAGTTCAACTTACTTTTTTGTGTGTTCTGGGCTCAAACCCCTAATTTCAGGTGAAATTCTCTTCTCTGTTGTTTTAGAAAACTTGATGTACTTTTTGCTGTCAATATCTCTTGATAGTAAGTCAGCTGCAACAGAATTACAGTCATCATCTGATGAATCAGTATTTTCTTCCCCCTGGAGAGCAATCAAAAGCCACTGTCAGCCATGTTCTCTTTGCATACATAAATTAAATATGACATTCTGAGTCAAATCATTCACTCTAGATCAATACTCTCTCCAAAATGGTGCTACCAAAAAGAATTTTGTTGAAAAGAGTTACTTAATGCATTAATTTGGATTAGGTATATATTCTAAATGACTCCAACTTTCCTTAGTGCAGTATGCAGCTACAAATGTGCAGCATTCATGAATATATCTAACAATCACTGAATCTAGTTCTTATGGCACCATTAAACTTAACTTCATTAATTAAAACTTCTGCTTTGCAAAAGACACTGTCAAGAGGATGAAAGGACAAGCCATAGGCTGGGAGAAAATATTTGCAAAAGACATATCTGATAAGGGACTGTATTCAAAATATGTTTATTTTGTATATTGAAAACTATACAAAGAACTCTAAAAGCTCAACAACAAAAAGAACAACTCAATTAAAAAATAGGCAAAAGATCTTAACAGACACCTCACCAAAGAAGATATACAGATGGCAAACAAGCAAATGAAAAGATGTTCAACATCATGTCATTAGGGAATCACAAATTGAAACATCAAGATACCACTGCACACCTATTAGAATGGCCAAAATCAAAAACATAGACAATACCAAGTGATGACAAGAATGTGAAGCAAGAGGAACTCCCATTCATTGCTGGTGGGAATGTAAAATGGCACAGCTATTTTGAAAGACAATTTGACAGTGTCTTACAAAACTAAACATACTCTTACCATAGAATTCAGCAATTGTACTTTTCCATATTTACCCTGAGGAGTTGAAAACGTATATCCACACAAAAACCTGAACATAGACATTTATAGCTTTGTGCATAATGGCCAAAACTTGTAAAAGGAACTAAAATGTTCTTCAGTACATCAAAGGATAGATAAACTGTGGTACATTCAGATCATGGAATACTATTCAGTGCTAAAAAGAAATGAGCTAGCAAGCCATGAAAAGACATGGCGGAATCTTAAATGTATACTTCTAAGTGAAAGCAGCCAATCTGTAAAAGCTACATACTGTATGATTCCAACTATATGACATTCTGGAAAAGGCAAAACTTTGGGGACAATGAAAAGATCAGTGGTTGCTAGCGGGAGTAGGTTGGGGGAGAAGAGATAAATAGGCAAAGCACAGAGGATTTTAAGGCAGTGAAACTACTAATATCCTATATAACATTTTAATAGTGGCTACATGTCATCACACATTTGTCCAATCCCATAGAATGTACAACACCAAGAATCAATTCTAGCACTTCCCTGGTAGTTCAGTGTGGGGATATGGATTCTGCCTGCCTGTATAGGGGACATGGTTTCAATCCCTGGTCTGGGAAGATACCATATGCCACAGGGCAACTAAACCTGTGTGCCACAACTACTGAAGCCTCCACACTCTAGAGCCCATGTGCTACAACCACTGAGCCTGAGCGCCTAGAGCGCATGCTCCACAACAGAAGCACCGTAACGAGAAACCTGCACACCACAACTGGAGAGTAGCCCCTGCTCGCCACAGCTAGGGGAAGCCCTCATGCAGCAATGAAGACCCAGCATAGCCAGAAATTAATTTAAAAAAAATTTTAAGATGGAGGGGAACAAAAATCTGTTATCAAAGTTCAGATGAACAGAAAGAGATAGTGAGTAGAAACTTTAACAGAGGAAGAAAAGAATCTCTAAAACTTTACTGTTAAAGGTGAACCACTTGTAAAATACAAACTATATAGCTTAAAGAAATAAACTGGTATGATATTTTGATATTGTTAATTTTTAATATTTAAAAATTTATCTTCAAAATCAGTTTATAAGGGAACCATCAACAATGTATATATTACATGTCTCAGTAATTAGCCAAAGTGAAATGTTAGTTGCTCAGTTGTGTCTGACTCTTTTCAACCACACGGAGTGTCCTGTAGCCCACCAGGCTCCTCTGTCCATGGAATTCTCCAGGCAAGAATACTGGAGTGGGTTGCCATTTCCTTCTCCAGGGGATCTTCCCTACTCAAAGATTGAATGTAATGTCTCCCACATTACAGGCAGATTCTTTACCATCTGAGCCTGAAAGTCTAGACATATCCACCCTTCAGTAATTAGCAAGAAGTTCTGAAATTATATTTTGGATTACTGTATAGGTACATGCACTAAGACAATAAATTTAAAAGATTAAGACTCTCAATTGACAATGTTAAATTTCACCTGAGCCTTGTGCTTCTGAAGAAACAGTGAAGTTTAAAAGAATTCCCTCACTCCTTTGTGTTCTGGATAAGAGCTGGCTGCAAAGAACCACCCTTCCTCAAATGATTTAGATAAGACTTACCACATACCCCTCATTTACCCCTCATTTACCTATGACAAGGCCAAACATCTTCAAATTTTCCTTTCTTTGCCTCATAAATGATTAGCTGAACTGTCTTATCCCCAAAAATTTATCAGGACAAAACACTTACTAAGCAAGGTTTGGTTAAGCTTCTCTCCTTCCTCCAAGCCCCTGAATTTTGGCCTACCCTCACCCTGAAGCATCTCGACGGAGGATGAGATGGTTGGATGGCATCACCGACTCAATGGACATGAGTCTGAACAAACTCTGGGAGATGGTGAAGGACAGGGAAGCCTGGCATGCTGCAGTCCATGGGGTTGCAAAGAGTTGGATACAACTGAGAGAATGAACACCACCACCACCACCCTGAGCCAGTGAGCAGGCAGCCCCTCTAGAGAACAGGCTGGCCTCTTTCTCTGATCTCTTTATCTGATCATGCTACTCTATCATCCCATTTCCCCATAACCAATTCTTCCTAGCCTTCTTTGTGCTCACTCAGTAGTGTCAAACTGTTTGTGACTCCATGGACTGTAGCCTGCCAGGCTCCTCTGTCCATGTAATTTTCCAGGCAAGAATACTGGAGAAGGCTGCAATTTCCTTCTCCAGGGATCCCCTTCCCAAACGGGGGATCAAACCTGATTCTCCTGCATTGGCAGGTGGATTCTTTACCTCTAGCACCTAGCCTTGTTCACACTCTCAATAAAAGAACATTCTTTTAATCACTTTGTTGTACACCTGAAACTAATAGAACATCAATCAACTATACTCCAATACACAATAAAATTTTTAAATAATAAAATAAAACTTAAAAAGGAAAATTTGCCTAGTCCGTGGGATGCTTGCAGATCTTGTGGTCCCTATTTCAGTTAGTCCCCCCTCCTTCTATTTCGTAGTCTCTTTCCTCCCTTATAATAATCCCTTTGAACAAAGTCTCTCAATAATAAGTCCAGATTTGGTTTTTTATTGACATGATACTGGCCAATAGATTAGAATATCCCCTGAATCACAGATAAGAAGACTAGAGACACTTGGTATCTTTTAAATTGTTGTTGCTGTTTAGTGCCTAAGTCACATTTCACTCTTTTGCGACTCCGTGGACTGTAGCCCACCAGGCTCCTCTGTCTGTGGAATCTTCCAGGCAGGAATACTGGAGTGGGTTGCAATTTCCTGCTCCAGGGGATCTCCCCCACTGGGGGGTCAAATCTGCATCTCCTGCTTTGGCAGGCAGATTCTTTACCACTGAGCCACCAGCAAAGCCCCATGTTTTAAATTATCTTTTAGCTTTTGGTTAGACTGCCATGTTATTAATTACATTGTTTACAATCTCTCACATAGGTTTAAATCCTTTGGTCTCCAGAAAAATTGTGTCTGTCCCTTCCCCCCCACCAAATTAGTTTTATCATACATTTCAGATCTCTTGATACTACATGGGTTGCTGCGATGAGAGTTCAATATATTTCCACTAAAACAGTTCAAAAGTCACCTCAGTTTTTAAGCAAGATCATATGACTATGTTGCTATGAATCTGCTTACTGATTATAGATGCGAAGTAATTTAAACAAATTTTTAAGGAAGAAAAGGAAGGAATCTTTACAAACCGTTTTGGAAAATACCTGGCAAAATAAATGACCTTTAGTTTCCATCTTTCTGTTTAGAGGTAAATTCTGCCCTTGAAGATTCAAAGAACTTGATGAACAAGTATGAATTCCTGCCAAATGATTTCCTGCCAAAAAAAGAAAAATAAAAAATCATATCCTTGTTTAGGAGATGTAAGTAATTAAACTACCTGAAGCTATTATTCCAATGTAATACTCACTTATAGCACAAAACCTAATAGACATTTCCTAACTCAGATACATATACAAAAGCTAGAAAAAGCAGTTAATATATCATAAATCACAGGAGATCATCCAATTCCTTAACTTTGTGGTATAAGGAGGAGCTCAGTTCAGTTCAGTCACTCAGTCGTGTCCGACTCTTTGCGACCCCATGAACTGCAGCACGCCAGGCCTCCCTGTCCATCACCAACTCCCAGAGTTCACTCAAACTCATGTCCATCGAGTCGGTGATGCCATCCAGCCATCTCATCCTCTGTCGTCCCATTCTCCTCCTGCCCTCCATCCCTCCCAGCCTCAGGGTCTTTTCTAATGAGTCAACTCTTCGCATCAGGTGGCCAAAGTATTGGAGTTTCAGCTTTAGCATCAGTCCTTCCAATGAACACCCAGGACTGATCTCCTTTAGAATGGACTGGTTGGATCTCCTTGCAGTCCAAGGGACTCTCAAGAGTCTTCTCCAACACCACAGTTCAAAAGCATCAATTCTTCGGCGCTCAGCTGTCTTCACAGTCCAACTCTCACATCCATACATGACCACAGGAAAAACCATAGCCTTGACTAGACGGACCTTTGTTGACAGTAATGTCTCTGCTTTTGAATATGCTATCTAGGTTGGGCATGACTTTTCTTCCAAGGAGTAAGTGTCTTTTAATTTCATGGCTGCAATCACCATCTACAGTGATTTTGGAGCCCCCAAAATAAAGTCTGACACTGTTTCCACTGTTTCCCCATCTATTTCCCATTAAGTGATGGGACCAGATTCCATGATCTTAATTTTCTGAATGTTGAGCTTTAAGCCAAATTTTTCAGTCTCCTCTTTCACTTTCATCAAGTAGAGAAATCCAAATTTGAATGGCATGAAAAGCAGAAAGTTCAATAATATTTATTTATTCAAATAAACCCAGTTAAGTAGAATTAACATAGGTAGTAATTGCTAACATTATTTAATATTTACTGTCTATTAAACATTATGATAAACACTTCAACCTGCATTATTTCACTTATTCCTCACGATTACCTTTCAAAGAATTACCATTATCTCTATCTTACAGATGAGGAAAATAAAAACTTAGATCAAATTGTCCAAGATTCCACAGCCAACAAATAGTAGTATCAGATTTTGAATTCAGACAGCCTAACAGCCTGAGGTCTTCAGCATCACACAACACTGACTCTCAAAACAATACTATTGCAAACAAAAAATGTTTTATCCAGTTCCACACTATGTAAATGTGATAACCAACTTTAGAAATTTCCCAAATTTTTCACAATATATTTTAATCATATCTGATCCAAGTGTGTTAGTAGCTCAGTCATGCCCGACTCTTTGTGACCCCATGAACTGTAACCCGCCAGGCTCCTCTGTCCATGGAATTCTGCGGACAAGAATACTTGAGTGGGTAGCCATTCGCTTATCCAGGGGATCTTCCCGACCCAGGGTTCGAGCCCAGGTCTCTTGCATTGCAGGCAGGTTCTATACTGTCTGAGCCACCAACCCAATACTCATATCTGAGTCATGGTTTATTACATTGCTAGATACATTACATTGTTAGTTGCAATTATTAGTGTCTTTTTCATATTGTAAAGTTTAACTGAAGTATTAATATTCAGTATTAGACAGTATTTTCGGAGAAGGCAATGGCAACCCACTCCAGTACTCTTGCCTAGAAAATCCCATGGACAGAGGAGCCTGGTAGGCTGCAGTCCACAGGGTTGCTGAGGGTCAGGCATGACTGAGTGACTTCCCTTTTACTTTTCACTTTCACGCGTTGGAGAAGGAAATGGCAACCCACTCCAGTGTTCTTGCCTGAAGAATCCCAGGGACAGAGGAGCCTAGTGGGTTGCCATCTATGGGGTCGCACAGAGTCGGACACGACTGAAGTGACTTAGCAGCAGCAGCAGACAGTATTTTAAAATATTTCTATAATATGTAATTATAATTACTATTGAATGTGGTATGTCCAAAATTCCTGGAGTTCAAAACGTGTTAAAAATAAAATGAAATCACATTAAAGATATGCATCTCAGAAGACATTAGAGGTTTTATAGGTCTCCCCAGCAAACCACTCTACGTAACCTCTTCTAAAACTTCTCTAACCAGTTCAATCTTCACCTTTAAACTTCTTAGCATAGCACTTACTGTCTTCAGTATTCTTATTGTCTTCATTATTCAAGTTGCATTAATCATTTGCCTTGTATTTTTATTTAATTATCATATGTATTACTCTTACACCAATTAAAGTCTAAATTTCTAAGGAATGGGCTGGTATCTCATCATTCTTTGAATTATTTCTCACAGAACCAAGAACAGTGCTATAAAGGCATTGCAAAAGAAGGAAAGAAAAAAGGGTGGTAGGAAAGAAGGGAGGGAAGGAGAGAAGCAGAGAAGAAGAGAGGGAGGGGAGGAAGGAGGAAAGAAAGAGTGAAAGAACGGAGGGAGAGAAGGAGGGAGGTAGGAAGGGAGAGAGGGAGCAAGGAAGGAATTCAGTCCCTTCTGAGCTTACATACCAAGAACTCTTAGGTCATCAAAGTACTTAATTAAGCAGAGTAAGCATGACAAATAAACTTTGAAAGGAAGAACTGTTTCATATTGATCACATTATCAAAACGTTAGCAGGTCTCAATCTGCTGTATAAACTGGATACCACATAACTCTCTCCAAGCTAAGAGAAAAGTTAGCACAGGAAGTCTCTTCCCCATAACTGTGACAACACAATTGTTTCTCAACTCTTTGAATCTTATGACAGATATGTGAACTTGCAAGGGCAAACCAAGAAAAATTTAAAAAGTTGTATCCCTTTTCTCCAATCCATTCCATCCCTCCGTCCATAAATTCAGCACACATACACTGCACACTTTCTATGTGCACGGCTTTCTTCCAGGCTCTGGGGATACAGCAGTGAACAAAACAGAAAAACAAAAACTGCCCTCACGGAGCTTACATTCTAACCAGGGACAGAAACAATAAAATATATAGCATAATATCTGTGACAAGTACTAAGGGGGAAAATGCAAAACAGTGAGAGGAATATTAAATGCGGTTTTGGGGAAGAGATGCCAAGAGCAGATGTGATAGCCAAGGAAGACCTTACTGAGCAGGAGACTTAAAGAGTACACACCTGAAGGAGTTAAAGTGGGGAGCCAATGCATAACTTAGGGAAGTGCATTTCAGTCAGAGAAAAAAGGAAGTACAAAGGCTCCAAAGCCAGAAGGAGTTTGAATGTTCTGAAATGGTAGGAAGACCCATGAGGCTGAAATACTGCAAAGGGGAAAGAAAGGGGGGAGAGAGGGGATCAGAGTGGTGAAGGAAGGGAGGCAGATCATGAAGGGCTCCTGGATTATAGAAGGAACTTTGGCCTGTACTCTGAGAAGATAGGAAGCCATAGGAGAATTTTGACCAGAGAAATAACATGACCTAAAGTCCTTTCTGAAAGGATCACTCTGGATTCTACAAGAAAATCCAGTGGGTCTTGGGTTCCTGAAAGCCAAGTGAAAAAAAAGTAGTCCAAAAGAAGAATGAGTAATCAGCTGTGACAAATGTTGCCACTAAGTCAAGTAAGATGAGTACTGAATGATTCACTAGGTCCTGTAACATAGAGGACACCAACTACCCTAAGAAAAGCCATCTGGGTGTTATGATAAGGAAATAATACCCTTGGAGTGAGTTGAAGAGAGAATGGGGGACAGAAACAAGAGAAAACTCTAGGAGTTATTCTATAAAGGGAAAGAGAAATGAGGTAGCAACTGAGGGGTAAGCACAGCTATGAGCTTTTAAGATGGGGAAAAACAAAGGTATGTCCATATGCTGATGGAACTAACCTAGCAGAGAAGCAAAAACTGATCATATAGGAGGGGGGAATTACTGGAACAATATTCTCAAGTAGAAGAAAAGAAACAGGATTTAGGACATAAGGGAGGATTTGGCCTTAGCTAAGAACTATTCATAACAATACAAGACAACTTAGAGTAATTGAGCATAATTGCATGTAGAATAGGTGAGTAGATCTGGTAATGGGAGCTTGTGGAAATCATCTGATTGTTTTGGTCTTCTTAGTGAAACAGGAAGCAAGGTAATCAACAGAGAATGAAGATGAGACGGTGAGCTGGAGGTTTGCAGAGAGTGGCGTGGCATTATTATAAAACAGTCATTTAGGAGAGTGGAAGAAGTGAGTATAGCCCAGACACCTCATACCTGTCAGAATGACTATCATCAAAGTTTACAAATAACAAATGTTGGCGAGCATGTGGAGAAAAGGGTACCCAAGTACACTGTTCCTGGGATTGTAAATTGGTACAGCCACTATGGAAAACAATATGAAGTTCCCCACATAAAAATATAACACAATCCAGCAATTCCACTGCTGGGTATGCATCCTAAGAAAATCAAAACACTAATTAATATCATTCCTGTTTTCAAGGTGGAGAACTGAGATTCAGAGTTATTGAGAAATATGCCGATGACACAAAGCAAGTAAACAGTGCAGGCCAGGTCTCCTGGCTCCAAATTGCATGTTCTTTCTCCAAATCATATACCTTGCTGAGACTCAGAAGGCCCTTGGTTATAACTTAATGATGAACGTATTTCAGTATTTATTTCTTTCCTAGTATTCCTTTTTGCACTACAGTTTTAGGGAAAACAATTTGATATGCTTCAATTTTGTAAAAAGAGAAATATAAATATATGAATAGATAAATATACCTATCTGTATTAAAATAAAACTGCTCTTATTTCTGTAAAATATTGTCAATTAAATAAATATTTTAATGGAATTTGGGGGGAGAACACATATGATTAAGGGCTTGGGGGCAGGTAATGTTACATGAAATCACAGAATCCATAACACTGCTAGAATGAACAAACCTTTCCAGTCTAACCCCTTAATTATTCATTACACATGATGAAACTAACACAGAGAGAGATTGATTTGCCCACAGAAAGTACAGAAGAAAATACATACTAGCAAACTTCAGATCTCTGACTCGCAAGTTCATGAATATTGTGTTATTATTTAGCCACTACGTGGTGTCCAACTCATTTGTGAGCCAGGGGCTCTTGCCCACCCAGATATCAAATCCGCATTTCTTGCATCGCCAGGCAGGTTCTTTGCCACTGAGCCACCCGGGAAACCGAAGTCCAGGATAGTTTTACAAAATTCCATTGCTTCTCAGTAAACCAAGAAGCAGAGCTGAGGCAGAAAACAAAGAGATTCTGACTCCGAAAGTCCAAACAAGGCTTAATTTTGTTTCATGCCTTTAGGTTGACATTGGGCTTCCACCGTTGCACCTTCTCCCTTGGTGAATTATCACCATCTTCACAGAGTAACTGGCTGCTTCTAAGGGTGTCAACCCCTCACATAGTACCTTCCACTCTTTCCTTTCACACCGCCCCTCACGAGACGCCTCACTCACTTGCTCACTCTTTCCGTTTTGTTGACGGCACACATCCATTAACTACAATCTTACAACCACGTCACTGCATCTACTGCTACTAACATGAAACTTGTATCAACACCTCCCCCACTATCTGCCTTTGTTTATAACAAACATTAAGTGAAAATCCACTCCATGCAGAACCAAGCGCTAGAGAGGATTCTAACAGGCCCTGCTCTAGTTTACTTCTCTAGGCTGCCGTCTATGGGATCGCACAGAGTCGGACACGACTGAAGCAACTTAGCAGCAGGGATAAAGTAAGCAAATGAGTAGACAAGAAAATCATCCCGCAAGATGGAAACAAGTGCTCCAACGGAGGCCGAACCGTCTGAGAAGAAGCATTAAAGTCCCCCACCACAGTGACTGCCACCCTTCCAGAACCACCACCATTGCTGAGGGGCCGCCGGCTCCGGCCCAGTCATCTCTCACTCTGCACCTTGACTGTCCGGCTCGTCCCTCACTGCCCTTTCTGGAACTTTCGCCCAACTCTGGAACTGTTCTACTTTGTCCCTCACACCACGTGATACTCTTCTCTCCCTCAGCCTCAGAGGCCCTTCCTTCCCATCGCCTCAGCAGGTCTCCTCTCCCCACCTCTGTCACCTGAAGGTCCCACCATCACCCCCTATGACTCCCCAATCTGTCCCCCGTTCCCTCAGCTGTCTGCCCATCCGCACACAGACCCCTCCACCCCGCAGCCCTCGCTCAGCACGACGCTCTAGCTCCGCCTCCCTTCCCGAGGCCCCTTGCAGCGAGGCCCCGCCCCTGGGTCACCTGACAGCGCTCGATGCTCCGCCCACTGAGCCACCTGCGCTGAGCAATCGCGGGACCCAGGCTACCTTGGCTGCCACTGCCGCCGCCACTTTGCAGGGGCTCAGGGGCTCCGGGGCTCCAGGGAGCGGCTGATCGCCGCCGCCTTAGCGCGGACAGGACAGCGCTACGGCCACACCCGTCTGCCCCACCTCACAAGGGCCTGTGACCTTCATAAGGGCCTGTGACCTCACCCGGACAGAGCTCGGCGGCCTGGACAAGAGTGGCGGGGCTCATCTCTGCACACCAAGAGCCTGGATTTCTCCCTCCATCCTGCACGCTCTCTGTTCTTCTGGCAGTTCCGTTCATTTTCTGGTATGCTGTCCCACCCCATCTGGTCCCATTTCAATGTTATCTTCTATCCATCCTTTGAATACCTCCGGCCCTCCCTTTCTGCTAAAATGTTCCATCCAACTTTGCTTCTACTACTTATTAGTGGACAGTGGCTCGAAGCCATTGTCCCACAACCTTCCTGAAGTTTGTTCCAGCCTGCCCTTCAAAGGACTAACCCTGCTTTTGGAAGAGATACTTTGTTTTTCTACGAAAATCAACTTTTTATGCAGGCTGCAGATGATAATTGGTGAAAGAATTGACGCAAGCAGCGTTAGTCCTCTGTTGCTGGCTTTCCTCAGGTAGTCCCTAAAACGTTGTGTAAATCCAATTGGATGAAATTAATCATTTTTAAGTTTTGTTAAACTCTAGTTGTAAATGCCTTCAAGCAAAGAGTGTTTTTAAAAACCAAAAAACCCCACGATTTAAAGTATCTTTCTTTACAAGCATGTAGGTAAAATTGTTCACATTGATCCAACCTGAGCTTTCCATTACTTACATGTGGTGAACATCATGGGCTTTAGAGACAGATCTGTCCAAATTCAAGTCTTACTTATTTACTGTATGCAGTGGGGCAAATTACCCATGCTGTCTAAGCCTCAGTTTTCCCAGGATCATGATAATTCAAAAATGTATGTAGTAGTCAGTATGTTACCATAATTAATTCCTTCAGTGATACTGCTACGCTCATTTATGTCTTAAACTCTGCTCTATAGGCGTTCTTTAGTACTTTTTAAAAAAAAAAATTTACTGGACTATAGTTTCTTTACAGTGTTGTGTTATTGTCTGCTGTACAACAAAATGAGTCAACAGTACCTATACATGTATCCCCACTTTTTTGGATTTTCGTCCCATTTAGGTCACCACAAGAGCATTGAGTAGAGTTGCCTGTGCTGTACAGTATCTTCTCATTGGTTATCTGTTTTATAAATAGTGGTGTATATATGTCAATTCCAACCTCCCAATTCGTCCCACCCTCCCTTTTCCCCCTTGGTGTCCATATGTTTTTTTCCTCTGCGTCTGTGTCTCTATTTCTGCCTTGTAGATAGGTTCATCTGTACCATTTTTCTCATTTCCACATGTATGCATTAATATGTATTTGTTTTTCTGACTTACTTTGCTCTGACAATCGCTAGGTCCATCCACATCTCTGCAAATGGCATAATTTTGTTCCATTTTATGGTTCAAACTGCCATATGTCCCAGCAGTCCCACTCTTGGGCATACACCCAGAGAACACTATAATTTCAAAAGACGCATGCACCCCAGTGTCCATTGTAGCACTAGTTACAATAGCCAGGACATGGAAGCAACCTAAATGTCCATCAGCAGAGGAATGGATAATGATGTGATATATATATATATACACATACAATGGAATATTATTCTTTAGTACTTTTAAAGTATATACAGTTTATCTCTCTAAATAGTCTCTATGTAATCTGAGTGCTGAGACCATGTTTTTTTATTTTTGTAAACTCTGCATTCCCTACTTCCCCACCACCCACATTGTTTACAGTCATCTGTGTTAATGACTCATCCCATTTTCCACTTATTCATAAAGATTCAATTTCTAATTTGTAAGAATTGCAATGGCTTCAATCTGTATGCTGATCCACAGACTGTGACTATTTTAAAAATCTTGAACACTTGTAGGTTTTTTAGCATTGAATCTATTGATGAGCTAGTTAGATACTGTATTAGTCAGTTTCATAGACTTCAAATAGCACCAAGTATATATTAGGATTAGATTCCTTTGCCAGTAACAGAAAATCCCTGAATAATAGTTGACTAAGCAAGACAAAAATCACTGTGGATGGTGACTGCAGCCAAAAATTAAAAGACACTTGCTCCTTGGAAGAAAAGCTATGACCAACCTAGACAGCATATTAAAAAGCAGAGATTACTTTGCTGACAAAGGTTCATATATATAGTCAAAGCTATGGTTTTTCCAGTAATGTATGGATGTGAGAGTTGCACCATAAAGAAGGCTGAGTACCCAAGAATCGATGCTTTTGAACTATGGTGCTGGAGAAGATTCTTGAGAGTCCCTTGGACAGCAAGGAGATCAAACCAGTTAATCCAAAAGGAAATCAACCCTGAATATTCATTGGAAGGGCTGATGCTGAAACTAAAGCTCCAGTGCTTTGACCACCTGATTCAAGGAGTCAACTCATTGAAAAAGACCATGATGCTGGGAAAGATTGAGGGCAGAAGGAGAAGGGGGAAACAGAGGATGAGATGGTTGGATGGTACCATCGACTCAATGAACATGAGTTTGAGCAAATGCCAGGAGATAGTGAAGGACAGGGAAGCCTGTGAGCTGCAGTTCATGGGGTTGCAGAGAGTCGGACATGACTGAGCAACTGAACAATAACAACTGACAGCCTAGAGGGTAAAACATCGAGCCATGGAGAATTGTTCTGAGGCCTTGAAGGTGGGTCTGCAGACCTGTACCTGAATGAATTTCAGAATTGCTATGAACATCTGTGCATCTCCTCTTTTCTGCCTGTTGGAACAGGAGTGACTGTAGCAGTTATCCCACCTGTCCCACCATTTTACATTGGTTGTTGTATGAAGGAAGCATATAGCTTTTTTGTTTAGTTCACAGGACTTCAGACTGAGAAGTATTGTACTCAAGTATATAAGGAATTCACCCAAGAAGCCTATCTGCCCCTAGAGGTATTTAAAGGCTAAGACTCTGGACTTGAACTGATGCTTGTTAGTTTGCAACCTTGAGGGTGTCCCAGGTGAAATCTGAAACCAGCTGTCTTACATGAAGAGTAGGGAGAGACCAAAGAAAGAGGCAGACCATTCCACCTTGGTAGATGGAAAGTTTAATAAGCAAGGGAACTTACATACAAGACAAGTAGGTCTCTGCACCCACCTGCCAGAACCTTAAAAATTTATCACATGAAAAGTAGCATATTCACTGGTTCTGGAGATTAAGATAAGGATATTTTTGGCTGGGGGGGTGGGAGTGGTCATAGGCAATGGTTTTGTCTACCACAGTACTCTTCTGTTCAAGAAGTGGCATCTAGGGACTTCGGGAAGCTAAATTCACATGCCACAAAGCAACTAAGCTTGCCCCTGCAACTACAGAGTTGCATGTGCTAAGTCGCTTCAGTCATGTCTGACTCTTTGTGACCCTATGGACTGTAGCCCACCAGGCTCCTCTGTCCATGGGGATTCTCCAGGCAAGAATACTGCAGTGGGCTGCCATGCCCTCTTCCAGGGATCTTCCCAACCCAGGGATCAAGCCTTCCCAACCCAGGGATGTCTCCAGCACTATCGGGCAGGTTCTTTACCACCAGCACCACCTGGAGTTCACGTACAACAGAAGATCCCACATCACACAGCAAGGATGCCACATACTGCAACTAAGACCCAATGCAGCCAAATAAGTAAATAAAGAAGTGGCATCTACTTCCCTCCACTTGAACGTGGGCTAGATTTAGTAAGCTATTTATAATGAAGAGTACGGCAGAAGTGATTATGTGACATTTACAAAGAGAGGGTAATAAAAGACACTGCAGCTTTCTCCATGCTTTCTCTTGGATTACTCACTTGGGAAGAAGCCAGATGGCATGTCTTGTGAACCCTCAAGCAGTCCTATGGAAATGTCCTATTGTTAATAGCCAGTATGGAACCGATGCCTCCTGCCAACAGCCATGTGAATAAGCCATCTTGGAAATGGATCCTGCAGCCCCTTTGAGTCTTCAGTTGACTGTAGCTCTGGCCAACAGCTTGACTACAACCTCAAGAGAGACTCTGAGCAAGAACCACCCAGCTAAGCCATTCTTAAATTCCTGAACACAGAACTTTAACGTAATGTTTGTTGTTTTACACTGCTAAAATCGTGTGGTCATTTGTTATGCAACAACAGATAACTAATATAATCCCTAGGTCACATCTTGATCCATGATGTCTGGTTAGAGTCTTGCTATCATCTGTACGTATCAGCCTGCAGGAAGAAGGAAGAGAAGAAAGGCACGCTCCCTCCCTTAAACAGCACTTGCTGAAAGTTGTGTGTACCCCCTTCATTAACATCTCACTGCCAAAGAGATGACCATTGCACACCCAGCTGTATTTTTTGTGAGCAACCATGTGCCTGACTAAAAATTAAGAATCCTAATACAATGTGAGAATGGTGATAACAGATAACGGGCACAAGTAGCAATCTCTGTCACAATGGATGATTACAAGGGTCAGGAAAAGTAAAGTCTAGCATATATCCGTCAACATTTTTCCTATTACTTAACAAAGTATTTCCATCAGCCAACAAATGATTTTTATACAGGCATCACTCTGACCTCTCTAAAGAATCATGCCAATGGAGTGAGTCACAAGAAAATCCAACTGATATATTGGGTAAAACACAGTGAATTGTAAAACTTTTTCCTTTCAAAGTTCTTTTCAGGGATACTCCTAGAGAATAATTTACAATGGTGGTTTTGCCTAAGGGCTCTTAAATCTCCTAAATGTTGCTCTCTAGACATTGGGTTGGCTAAAAATTTTGTTTGGACTTTTCCATAAGATGTTATGGAAAAAGCTGAATGAACATATTGGTCAACCCAATATTTATATTCTTCATTCCTTAATGTATTGTCAGAAAATATAGAGCTAACAAAAAATATTTTCTCTATGTAAGAGGCTGGAGACATCACTATGACATTAGGAACTGCAAGGAACACCATCATGTTCCTGATCTATAATTTTCCTTTCACATACAATCCATTCTTGGATACCCACAGTAGTGGATTTTTAAAATTTTATTTAACAATATGGTCAACCCCAATGAAAACATTTAAAACTGCCTCCTTGTGCGCATTAGTCAAACTAAAACAAATTAGGGAAACATATATCCAGATATACATTACAAAACCAAAGAGAAATTAGTTTCAAGTATTAAATGGCTTACTGCAAACATATATTATTGTTTCCTTACATCATTGTGAAAAATGAGGGTATTGTAATTCCAAGACAATCTGCTTGTGATTGGTCCCAGTGGTCATTAGATGGCTATTATCAAATAATTCAGGCTACAGAGGTCAAGGCTTATAGATATGATTTGACATATTGCTACCCAGTTCATTTTCACATCAAGTCCTCCATTTTCACCCAGATACTTAGTCATCAGTTAGCATGACATAAATAAAACACAGTGAATCTTACAAAATTTCACCATAAAAGGACTCAGTCTGAGTTCACATAATCTTTTAATGATGTCATGTACTGCATTGTGCTTTTTTTTTCAAGTAAGGAATGTAAAACTCAAAGGCAAGGATTATAAGTGTTCTGTAAAGTATTTCAATGCCACACTCTCAGTGCTCAGTAAATTTTAAATAGCGAAAAATAAAGTTACAAGTTCTAAAGTCTTATTCTGACATCCTAGAGTATGATAATATTAATATTTAAGATTTTGATCCTGTCACCTATAAACAAATGCTGTAAGAGTATTCTATTTTTAAATTTACTTATTTTTAATTGAGGGATAATTACTTTACAATACTGTGTGTGTTTCTGCCATACATCAACATGATCAGCCATAGGTATATGTAAGAGTATCTTCTTGTTTCAGCTTGGTACACGAAAGGTTTTCTTTGATGCCTGCCAAGTATTCTGTTAGCTGTTTTTCCCTCTGAGATTCTGATCTATTACTTCTTTTAGTTTTTCATGGGAATTTGTGGCTGTGAGTGAACAAGCCTGTGACTATTTAACTTGGAAAATGGACTGAAAGTAGACTTTCGTTTTCTGTGAGTACATACTTGGTTTTCTTAATCTATCAGCCAAGGTATGTTCTTAATCTTTTAGCAGCAGAGCTGACTTATTGTAAATTTCTTTCTAAGCCAGAAAAGGCCTAAGTATGTGATTCCTTAAAACAGTAGTTCTCAAACTTGACCATGCAACAGAATCACCACAGGGATTACCTCTTCTGGTCCTAGGGCTGACACTTTGAGATCCATTGTCTTAAAGCTGGGCATTTACATGGTCCTGTAAATAATTTGCCATTAAGCCTTTACTTTACTAATTTATGCCTCCAGCAAACAAAACCTAAATTGACAGTCCCTTCTGTTGAAGTTATACAAGGTTCTAAGAAATCCCCAATTAAAAAAAAAAAATCCCCCCAAAAAAACCCCAAAACCAAAAAACTCTCTTAGACCAGTAAAAACCTACTCATTTTGAAAATGTGATTCACATCTAAACAAAAGCTCTAGATTCGGAAACTAACTTCAGTTCCTGGAGTCATCGTCATTCTGTTACATTTGGAAACATGTTTGCTCTAAAATAATCATTTGTGAGGCAATGTCACTTTATTCACCCAAAGGAAACAGAAATAACAGCACAGGAAGCGCTGAGGAGCCTTAGGCCAATTCTTTTTGGAAAGCACATTTAATTCACTGTTGCACAATTCAGACAGAGGAGGTGGTTAGAAAGTCAGGAAGGCATTTAGGTCAACCAGGAATACTTAACAAAGAGAAATATCTTGAAATCATGGATGGTCTAGGAATATCTGAGAGGTAAAGAACTTGACTCCTTAGGTGACAACTTGTCAGCAATGTTCAAAGTTTCCCATTTTTGTCCACAGACCCTGAGATTGAACGTAAAATATCTCCAAAAGAGCTCAGAACAAATAACTTCTTTGGGCTGTGTTTTCTGATACTAAAATACTATTTAGGGGTTCACCCTGCTGCTCTTGCTGCTAAGTCGCTTCAGTCGTGTCCGATTCTGTGTCACCCTATTTCCCCCTGACGTCAAAACTGACTGCTATTTGCTAGCTCATGAAAACAGCTATGGTTTCTCCCCACATACAAATGTACTGATCTTCAAAGCCTGTAAGCCTTATTCCAGAAGCTCAGAAAGATTCCTACTAATTTTTTCCTCCTTAGAATACAGTTTTCTCCTCCTTTGGTACCGTTTCTTCATATAAACCATCTTATTTAAAGAAAATGACTGCCACGTCAATGGAGTCATTTCTCAGGAGCCAACAGTTAGAATTAGATTCTAAACTTCCTGGATTTATAATCGTCTCTTCCCATTTATCCCTCTACAACATTACCATTTCCTACGGGAAGGAGTAATCCATGAGTGACACGGGGCTCAGATATCTGCCCCATTCTTAGGAATGGATACAGAACACACATTTCAGCTAGTTTCTTATGGATTCCTCTTCCCCAATACATGGATTAAACCATGTGCAAAGTGAAAAAAGAAATAATAACTAAGTGGAGTTTTAAGTGCTGTATCAGGAGATGTAACTGCTAACAAAAGTTGGAAAAGGGTGTTCTCAGAGAAGGTAGAATAAGGCTTTTTTCGTTGAGAAAGGTGATATGGGATGCCACCTGCTCTTGCCAGAGCCAGATCTCCCAAATGAAAAAACAAACAGTATCAACATCCCACAGAATCTTGACTGCCTATTTGATGCCACAGTAAGTCCCAGCATTATGGAATGTGGATACTGACAGAGACCTCCTAGATTGGCTAGGCCAAATCCATCATTTTTCAAACTAGAAAACTGAGCCCCAGGGAGAAGACTTGCCTTAATTAAGGTTAAAGCTCCTTAGCTGCAACACTGAGGTCAGGACCTAGATTTTCTGATCATCAGACCCCTGTTTTTATAGGCCCTTCCCTTTTTCTCAGGGAATGGTGGTGGTGGTTAATGTGGAACAAATGTAAACACTGATGGAGCAACTGCTTTTGCTGCTGCTGCTGCTAAGTCACTTCAGTTGTGTCCGACTCTGTGCGACCCCATAGACAGCAGCCCACCAGGCTCCCCCGTACCTGGGATTCTTAAGGCAAGCACACTGGAGTGGGTTGCCATTTCCTTCTCCAATGCGTGAAAGTGAAAAGTGAAAGTGAAGTCACTCAGTCGTGTCCAACTCTTAGCGACCCCATGGACTGCAGCCTACCAGGCTCCTCCATCCTTGGGATTTTCCAGGCAAAAGTACTGGAGTGGGGTGCCATTGCCTTCTCCAACTTCTTTTGCTAGGGGAAAAAAAAAAGCACAGCCCATTTTCCTCCTCCTCCTTGGGAGAGGTCCAGCATATCCATGTGTCTAACCCTGCAGGCTCCCAGAATGAGAGAGCCCTTTCAGACCCAGCAACGGGGTAGCGACTTCTTATGAATGATGCCAAGTGGGAGTGTCTGCACCCAGCTCAAGTCGATATGGCTTTTCATCATTTTCTTCCTCATCATCAAATAAAATTACAAATATAATGCAAGTGTGTTTATATTTTTGCTCCTTTAGATTCAGCAAGCCTCGTCCTGATTTCAGGTGTCTCGATGAGAAAAACAAAACTCCACTTGTGGCCTCTCAAATTAAAGACTGAGTTCAAATGAGGTTGCCCAGCCCAGAGGAGGATGGCGCACATGTGCCGATACACCTGGCCCATCCTTCCACCCTGGCACGTGTGCCCAGCAGACTCAGTCCCATGGGAATGATTCCTTCACAAGACACCCAAGAGGTAGATACATGCAGTCAGCCCCATGGGTGGGTATAGCACACAGAAGCACAAAATTGGGTGTGTGGAGGTGCCTTGAACATGGGACAGAAGGCCTGAAGGGTGGGGCCAGACCTCTGACTCTAACCATAGCACTCTCCCTGGAAGGAAAAGCCTTTGGTCATGAGGGAAATTCCCAGTATGTGTGCGAGCGTACATGCTTGGTCACTTCAGTTGTGTCTGACTCCATGACCCCATGAACTGTAGGATGCCAGACTTCTCTGTCCATGGGATTCTTCAGGCAAGAATCCTGGAGTGGATTGCCATACCCACCTCCAAGGGATCTTCCTGACCCAGGGATTGAACCCATGCCTTCTGCATCTCCTGCATTGCAGGTGGATCCCTTACCCACTGGGCCACCTGGGAAGCCCCTCCTAGTACATAGCAAATGTCTATAAGCAGTGAAAAGATGGGATGGGAGCCAAAGAAGTGATGCTGGCTAAGGGTGACACACAACTTCTAAAGGAACCTCTAGGGTAGAGCTGCCAATAAGGCAAATCAGAAGGGTTATGATCATGAATGGGGGAGCCCGGGCACTTTAACCCCAGGTTATGCATGTCCCTGCCCCCCACCACCAGCCTTTCTCCCAATAGATCAAAGACTAGACAGCAAGGACTTCCCTTAGTAGAGAACTCTGCTGGGTTGAGGTGACAGCAAAGACAGGCAGGCCTGATGGTCCAGCTTTCCCCTAACGTCTCCCTCAGCCTGAGGGAAGGGACAGGAGACGGAGGCTCGAGTGACACAACAAGGCCTCAAGACCCAGCAGCTCCCACCAGAGCTGCTCAGAGTCAGGCCTGAGAACCAGAAATACAGGGTAAACCAAGGTCCCTGTCTCTGGAACGAGAGTCCTCGGCCCTGCCCTCCTCTTCAAGAGACTGTCCTGAGAAGGAAAGTTGGCTTCCCACTGAGGTAATAAAGAACACCTGCTCAGCGATGTAGGTCACCCTCAGGTTAAGCAGGAAAACTCCCTGAAGGAAGGAGGCCTTCTGAGGACAAAGACTGAGGAGCTTCGCTCATCTGGGACACAGGTTTTAAATTATACACTCCCCCACACGTATCACACACACACACAGACCCACAATCTTCCAACCCACCCCACTCCAAGCCCTCAATCCCGCCCCACAGGTATTGCCCCCTGTAAACATAAGAGCAGAGACGTCCACAATCCTGGGACAGTCCGAGAGCGATCCTGGGATGACTGCTCGTTAAGTGCCCCTGTAGGTGATGTTGGTGAAGGTGGATGTAGCCTCTTTATACAGTGGGTTGTTGGCCTGCAGAGAGAACAGAAAAGTGTCTTACAGCAGATTCCTCAATTCTTGCCTATCCTGGGGGTTTACTTGTTATCTGAGAAGTTTACCCACAACACTCTTCTCTGACATACTATCGATGAACAGTGTGATGCTTGTAATACTCATACATTTGCTCTTACAGAGGGAATGGGTAGGAAATAAGAGGAGAGAGAAAATGGCATGCCATCCTTCCACCATTCCTGAGGGGTTAATTCAGCCCATCACTCTTGGGGATCCCAAAACCCTTCAAGATTAGCTTTTAGCCAATATCTGTTTCCTCCTCCTCTTCTGAACTCTCTTTCTCCCTTTTGCCTGCCTTTTTTTCTTTGTTGTTACTGTGATAGGGGGCGCAGGCAGAGAAATAGGTGTAGCAGGTGATGGTCAGAATACAGAGGACCACTTTTGCTCAAATGATTCTTAATCTGTTCTCATCTTATCCCTAAAGCCTTGCCCACAAACTGTCACATTATCAGGAAAGAGACCCTCACTAGGTTTCCCAAACTATTTTCTAAAAGCGACAAATCCCACTAGGTCTGATAGTCCTTAGTGGTAGGTAGCCTCAAGAAACACAACACATTCTCATGTGCCTCAGAGAGTCAGGATTTCTACACTGTCTGAACAGAAACATCTCAACTTCTTGGAATCCTTGAGTTCAAAGGCCTGAGGTCACCATCAGATGGGAACAAACTTTCAATCTAACCTCGGATATTCAGTGAAGTCATTCACTTGGAAATCCAGGAAAAAGTTAAAATGTGGACCATGAGCCAAAGGAGAGTAAGCTTAAGTATATAGAAATTTCTCAATTAAAAGCTTGTTTGGTTAAATTCAATCAGGGTAAACTGCAGGGAGCATTCTTTTAAGAGGCTGATACAAAAAGTAATTTCTATCATAACCTAGTTCCCTCCCATAATCAAGGAAGCTGCTAAATTTCTCTGTATTCAGTTTCTTTATCTATAAAATGGGAATAATAATGTTATCTATCACATAGGGCTGTTACAGGAAGGAAATAACACACAAAAAGCATTTAGGACAGTTCCTGGTACATGGTAAATCTTCAGCAAATGTTGGTTGTTATCATTTGTTTCTGTTTATGTTTAATGCTTTTGACTTCATCAGTATATAGTGGACTCCTATATGTCCTCAATGTAGGGTTCTCAAGTCTGTCTTATCTTACTCCAAGAGTAAGTTTTCTTTTCCCTGCTTCCAGGGCAGAGCTGAGCCCTATCTGTGCTCAGCTGGTACTCACTGATGTCATAGAGAAAGAATCAGATGGTTTCCAGGGAGCATAATGACAATAGGAGAGTTAGTCCATCTCCCAACTTCCAGAAAAAGGCTAATTGGGAAACTATGATGCCGGCTGAACCTGGCCTTCCCTAAATAAGCATCTACTACTTCCACTTCAGACTCTTGAACCAACAACTTAAGAAAATGCCCAGCCCGGCCTCTTACAGTGTCCCATTTGGCTCTGGCTCTCTCTTCTTCAAATTTAGCAAACTCCTTCCGGTCATGGATGGTGATGAGGAGCTTCCAGATGAGCAGAGTCGCAAGGCCGATGAGCAGAATGGCCCCCATCACGGATAGCAAGACCACCAGGATGTCAGGGCCCTTGGGACACTCTATCAGGAGAGAGCACAGAGCAGGGTGGTTGGGAATGGAGCAGGAATCATTTGAATTGGTTACAAATAAGATCTTCTCAACAAAAGAATATAGTACTGGAGCATTCTCCAAAGGAAACAGAACTTACAAAATAAGCCTATTAATTTTTAAAAGGAGGGGGTTAAAATCCTTAGAGCAGCAATCATCTGTCCTGAGTGGTTTAAATCAAAGTTCATTAGCTGGTCATTCACAAGCAGAGTCTAGCCTACTTGGTGAGAGTTCACACAAATGTTCATTAAAAATTTGATTTGGGGAGTTTCCTGGTGGTTCAGTGGTGGTTAAGGCTCCAGGCTCCCAATGCTGAAGCCCAGGGTCGATTCCCAACCAGGGAACTAGATCCCATATGCTGCAACTAGGAGTTCGCAAGCCACAACTAAAGATCCCACAGGTTGCAGTGAAGACCTGGCGCAGCCAAATAAAGAAAACGTTTGATATTGCTGGCAACATTAATCCAGGAGACTCTCCCCCTAAAATTTCAGATGATTCTTCTCTTCAGGAAAAAAAAAAACGTCAAAAGATCCAGAAACACTGAACTTAGTCTTTTATAGGGTTTCAAACAGCTAGGGCTGAGGAATAGCTGCCCCTTTCAGTCAGAACACACTTTTTTTAGCTTGCCAGACTCCTCACCACTCTTTCTTTTCTGCACTAAACAGAGGCGAAGTGTGACTTGTCACTGAGTCTGTGCCCCTGTGGACTCTGGAGCCAGACTGCCTGGGAGTAAATCCTGGCTATGTGACCTTTGATAAATGATTTCACCTTTCTGGCTGGCTGTTTTCCATTTCTCCATCTCTAACAGTAATAGCCCTGATTTCAAAAATGTATTATGAGTAATAGTTAAGGAATAATTAAGGACTTTTCTGGTGGTACAGTGGATAAGAATACACTTGCCAATGCAGGCAACACGAGTTTGATCCCAAGTCCAAGAAGATTCCACACGCGTGGGCAACTAAAAAGTGCACGCACCACAACTACTGGGCCTGCACGCCCAGAGCCTGTGCTCAGCAAGAAGCCACCACAGTGAGAAGCCCAAACACTGCAACTGGAGAGCAGCCCCCACTCGCCGCAGCTGGAGAAAGCCCGTGCACAGCAGTGAAGACCCGTCCAGTGTAGCCAAAATACATAAAACAAAAATTTGTTTAATCTTAAAAAAGGAATAATTAAATATATTTAAGGAACTCAGAACAGTGCCTAGCACAAAGTCAGAGCTCAATAAATATCAGCTACTGTTATTACTGGTATCCCTGTTATCCGAGGCTGTTTTCCCTAATTTATTTACCCAGCTCCTCCTTGAGTTTGAGCTGGGTATCTGAGTTAGTTACCCTAGTTCAGATATTACAACCCCTGTGGGCTGGGAACCTGATGACCTTTTTAACATACTTTGAAACTAGGAGGTCTGCCAACCAAGACAATATTTTGGGTTTCTTCCCAAAATATTTAGTCATCTAAAATCCTCACCCTGTTGAGAACCAACTTCCTGTTCAACCCCAGTCAACAACCAACATAATCAGAGGTGCGACATCAGCCCTCTGAGGGCCAAGTTGAGTATGCTCTGAACAGCTCCGTTCCCATAAACCACAGACGTCTGATGAGTGACCTCACTCCAGTAACTTCTCGGGTGTTATATAATTAGGTGTTTGCATATCTGAGTATTGATGGGTCTAAAGAGATGTCACACCTACTTTCCACACTGTCTCCCACCTTCTTCTCTAAACATACACACTATGCTCACCACACATGACCCAAAAACAACCACCACCACAACCCAAGCTGGCTATTTCCTATCCCACCAAATTACAACCTGTCTATAATTAAAGGAATGTCTGGAAAGAGGCTATGAGATCCCAATGTCTGAGTTCCCAGGGATGAAGGGTCCCAGTTCTTCTGGGAAAAGCAGTTATGAATTCTCTGGAAGACTGAGGTAGGGCTGACCCTCAAACCTCAAAGTGGAATCGCTTCAACTTTACATGTCAGTATGGTCAGGACAGGTAGAAAGCCAGATCTTCAGGGGAAAAATTAAACCTGTTAACTATCTGTCCTAAAAGGGGTGGACGGCAGGTTTCCTGGAAATAGATACAAGACCAGGTGGTCTCTGAAGTGCCTCCCCAGCCACAGTGATGATGACCCATGATGGATGATGACCTAAAGTCAGGGACGACTGGGGAGGGTTAGCAGAATTGACAAAAGTACAGGAAGTCCAGTTAAATTAGAATTTCCGATAAAAAATAACTTTTTAAGTATGTACCACATCTTGCATAGGACATATTGTACTTTTTTATTGAAGTATAATTACAAAGTTGTGTTAGTTTCTGCTGTACAACAAAGTGAAATCAACTATATGTATACATATATCCCCTCCCTCTTGGCTCTCCCTTCCACACAACCCACATCTCAACCCTCAGGTCATCTCAGAGCACCAAGCTGAGCTCCCTGTGCTACGCAGCAGCTTCCTACTAGCTATCCATTTTACGCCTAGTCATGTATATATTAATATGTCAATCCTAGTCTCCCAATTCGTCTCACCCTCCCCTTCCCCCTCATGTCCACATGTCCAGTCTCTGAGTCTCTATTCCTGTCCTGGAAATAGGTTCATCTGGACCACTTTTCTAGATTCTACATACATGTGTTCATATACAATATTTGTTTTTCTCTTTCTGACTTTCTTCACTCTATATGACAGACTCTAGGTCCATCCATATCCCTACAAATGACCCAATTTCATTCCTTTCTGTGGCTGAGTAATATTCCATTGTACATATGTACCATATCTTCTCCCTGAGAAAACTGTAATTCAAATGGACACATGTCCCCCAGTGCTCACTGAAGCACTATTTTCAATAGACAGGACATGGGAACAACCTAAATGTCCAGTGGCAGACATACTATATTTTATCAGACAACCCTATCTGGAAGCAATGAGGGCCCAGCTCAAAGGAGATCATTCCCTGACCACTTGGCTAATGTCAACTCTTTAGTGGTTCCCTCTTCAGGGCCCCGTAGTGGCTCAGCCCTTCAAAGAGAACATCTGCAAGGGCAAGAGTTAGGGAAGCAAATGAGAATAATCTCCTCCTAGACTGCAGGCCCCAGATGCTACCTCTTACTCAAAACCAGAGCCCCTGAAAATGATTGGAGCCCAGGGTTAGAGGAGAGGCAGAACTTGAAATTCAAGGCAACAAGCTAAGAAATGTAGGTCTCGAGACCTGTCTCTGAATGTGAAAGAAGGGCTATACTGGCAGTAAGCCTAAAAAGTTACCCTCCACTCTGTTAACCAGTAATGTGTCACCATCCCAGTTATCATCATCTTTGTTTCCCAGGACTCCAGGCAATAGTTTTCAGTCTCAGAATACCAGGTCAAATGATTTTTGTGAGTGCTACAGGAGGAGCACCAGCCAGATTGTTATAACAAAGAGATGCTGCTGCTGCTGCTAAGTCGCTTCAGTCGTGTCCGACTCTCTGCAACCCCATAGACGGCAGCCCACCAGGCTCCCCTGTCCCTGGGATTCTCCAGGCAAGAACACTGGAGTGGGTTGCCATTTCCTTCTCCAATGCATAAAAGTGAAAAGTAAAAGTGAAGTCGCTCAGTCGTGTCTGACTCTTCGAGACCCCATGGACTGCAGCCTACCAGGCTCCTCCATCCATGGGATTTTCCAGGCAAGAGTACTGGAGTGGGGTGCCATTGCCTTCTCCAAACAAAGAGATGAGGTAATGTTAAACCCCAAAGCAAGAGCACACTACATTTTTGAGATGAGAAGGGACACAAGTACAGATAGGGTGGGTGTGGAAAAATCCATTTAACCTGTTAACACAGGTGGATGAGAAAGTACGAGAAAGACATGCTGAAACTAACCTATGTCTGCTTCCCCAGAGGTAGTGGGTTGGCCAAAAAGTTCATTTGGATTTTTCCATACCATCCTATGGGAAATCCTGAATGAATTTTTTGGCCAACCCAGTACATACCCAGATTCTTTCCTCTCCACTTCCCCATATCAGTGTTCCCTTGAGTCACAAAATAAAACTAAGGTGATACCCTTTGTCTTCTCCCTTAAAAAGGATGAGAGCCCTGGAGAGACTGATAAACAATATCACAAATGGGGACCCCATGCTCTCCTCTACCCATGGGGAGGACAGCACCCCCAGTGACATAGATGCAGCCCTTTTCCCACTTTCAACCGCTCCTGTCTTTAAGCAGCCAAAATTCTCCCAACAGATATTAAGATGTATTTGAGTCTGCCTGTCTCCTGGGCATAATCCATCCTATGCATTCATTCAAAAACTGCGTATGAAGTATCTTCTCTGTAAATAACTGAGCCAGGTATAGAGATATTATAACAATAGATAAGACAGACATAATTCCTGTGTTCATAGTCACCTGAAGAAGATAGGAGATTAAAGAAGCAATTTTTTTCTTTGAGGTTTGTGGGATCTTAATTTCCCAACCAGGGACCGAACCTGGGCCCCTGGAAGTGGAAGCACAGAGTTTTAACCACTGGACCACCAGGGAATTCCCTAAAGAAGCAATATAACAACTTAGCTGGTCTAAAGGAAGCACAGAGACCCAATGCAGGGGGGTACAAGTTCGATGCCTGGTCGGGGAGCCAAGATCCCACATGCCTTGTAGCTAAAAAAACAAAACATAAAACAGAAGTAATATTGTAGCAAATTCAATCAAGACTTTCAAAATGGTCCACACCAAAAAAAAACTTTAAAAAAAGCGGGGGTGGTGGGGAAGCACAACTGCTCAGAAAATCAAAGATGTGTACCAAATCTAATCATCATAATGGATGCTGGAGGTCTGAAATGGCTCATCTGGGAAGTGGTATGTCTAAAACATCGGGGAATATATTGCAATTACCAGGAGCACTAACAAGGAGCAGAGAGGCATTGGCTTGTAGAAGTAAGACAGGGTTCAGAACTCTGGATTTTTTAACAAGGGAACATACAAAAGTTCAAGAACCACTGCCCTCAAGCAGGGACCAGCAAACAGCCCAGTGAGCCAAATGCGGCTGGCCACCTGTTTTGGTCAACACACTCAGATGCCTTCATTTGCATACAGTCTACGGCTGCCTTCTTGCTGCTGTGTCAGAGTTGAGTAGTCACCGCAGAGACCATCTGGTTCACAAACCCTAAAATATTTAACATCTGGCCCTTTATAGAAACAGTTCACTGGCCCCTGGTCTAAAGAATGATTTGAAGAAACTCCTACAGCTGTAAAGAATGTCAAGTGACCAACTGATTTAGCCTCTGCCTTCAGAGATTGTTCCTTCATTCCAGAAAGTTCTGGCCCACCCCTCCCATCCCCCATGCCCACCATACCATAGCCCTTATCCCCTGCAGTGTCATGACTGTTTTACATGCCTCTCTTATCCATGGCCTGTGAATACCACACCTGCTTTATTTACTATTACATCCCCAGCACCTAGCCCATGCCTGATGTATAATAAATACTCAAAAATACTGTCTAATGATTGGGACTTCACAGTCCAGTGGTTAAGACTCCACCTTCCAATGCAGGGGGTGCAAGTTCGATCCCTGGTCAGGGAATTAAGATCACACATGCTGAGTGGTGTGGTGGGAAAAAAAAAAAAAGTCTAATGATTCGTACCTTCATCTATTGTTTAAGGGAAAGAAAGGAGATATAGAAAATATGGGGAAACAAGCAAATCTATTGCGCTGGATGGTGACAAACCTATGGTGGGTGTGTGTATGATACAATGGGCCCTCCTGCCTCTAGAGGGTCCGGAGAGCAAGCATTAACTTTTCAGTGTTGGAGGCAGCCTCAAATCCTTCACCACATCACATGGCAAAGCTGGTAAGGTGAAGACCTCAAACCTCAGGCCTTCCTCTGAAGCAGCAAGCAGGTTGTTCCTGGCAACCATTTAACTCTTAGTAGAGCAGATGCCCTGTGCTGAAAAGTGCTAGAATTTAAATTCCTTACTTCTTCCTTACAACGTCACCTCAAAAAACACCAGGCTATCATCTGTTCCTTGATGAGCTCCACACCTACCCTCTTCCTCTCCTTACCCACCTTCTTATTCTTCTGTCTCCTCAATTAGCAGGTCATTTTCTTGCTAATGTCTTTATTTATATACCCCACACTCAGGTGACAAGCCCTGATCTATCCCTTGTAAGATCAGGTTTCACCTGGATGTTCTTTTTAAGAGGAGTGATGGATGGAACTAACTGTCTAATATTGGTATCACTCTCCCTTGGTGAAGGGTCGGGACCCTCGGGGTTCACTCACCTGGCTCTTCCACCACATACAAAATGGACTTTCCACTGGAGTCTTCGTAGTACTGGAATCTGACAACACAGTCATCCTCATTCTTGTAGGTACAATTCACAGCATCCTTGCCAGTGTCCTCTGGGAGAGGAGGAAAGATGGGAGAATGAAAAATAGGTCAATTCCTGAAAGATGGAGCCACCCCCAAATCCAGTCTTGAGACTTCTGGGAAAGCATGTGACAGGAAACCCTATGTCTGACATTAGGCAATATGCTCAGAGATGGCTGTCGTGCCTGGCAATTGCTTCTAGATGACTCTCACTGCTGTATTAGTACTTTGTCCCTCACAAAGTACTTTTTGGTTCTTATTCCTTCCTCTAGAAGGAATATGACATCACAGTATTACAGTCTGATTCAAAGCCTGGCTCTATCACCTCCCAGCTGTGTGATCTTGGTTAAGTTACCTGACTGCATCAAATCTCTTTCTTCTTCTATAGCAGAAAAGATACCTTCACTCACAAGGATGGTTGAGAATCAAACCGCATAAACCACCTAACACACAGTGGTGTTCCCTTTCCTCTCTTTCCTTTCTGTTTGCTCAATGATTCCCAGTAGTTTGTTTACTCAATCCTTGCTGCTGCTGCTGCTGCTAAGTCACTTCAGTCGTGTCCAACTCTGTACGACCCCATAGACGGCAGCCCACCAGGCTCCGCCATCCCTGGGATTCTCCAGGCAAGAACACTGGAGTGGGTTGCCATTTCCTTCTCCAATGCGTGAAAGTGAAAAGTGAAAGAGAAGTCTCTCAGTTGTGTCCGACTCTTAGCGACCCCATGGACTGCAGCCTACCAGGCTCCACCGTCCATGGGATTTTCCAGGCAAGAGTACTAGAGTGGATTTCTTCTATTTCTGCTTTCTATCTGGTGCTCCTCCCCAGAGCCATCTCTCTTTCTCTGACTCTCATCATGTCTTGTTGGCTTCATCCCTTCCAATTCTAAAACCTGTTATTCTGACTGTGATATTATGGGTTACCCTCCACCAACTGCGCTATGCCCTCCACCAGCTTCGCTATGCCCTCCACCAGCTTTAGCAGATGGATAAATCTGACACATGATGAGATGAAGCGAGTGTACCAAGGTCACACAGCAAATAAGTGATGGAGCAGGACTAGGACATGAGTCTCAGAGCACATCCTACAGAGCCTTCAGTAAACCAGTGGTATTACAGGACAATGCAAAGAGTAAGGATTTCAGGATTTAGTTCCAACCTTAACTCACCACCAACTTGCTTTGTGAAAGTGAGAACTTTCTTGAGATTCAATTTTCTTATCCTCAAAAATGAAGTTAACAATAGTACTACGTTCTACTTTATTAGGTTATTGGGAGAAGAATAAGATAACGTGCACAAAAAGATACTTTTGTCATTTGTATAAGTTATACAATTCCATACAAAAAAGCATTTATTTTTATGATTATCATGGTGGAGGATGGGAGTATTTATCGACTAACTTGTGATACTCATCTAGTCTAGATAAAAATCTCTCCTATCAGCAGCCTCTTCCATCTAAGCTAATCATAGCAAGCCTGGTCTCCTCCAGAGGAAAAACTGCCTCTTCAAATTCAATTCCCAAATCACTATTACTCCAGACCCACTTCAGACATTAGCCAAAGGATCTAGAGATCTGACTCTTTCCCAAAGCACCCCCACCCTGAAGCTGGCTGGCTAGCTGTGTCTTCCTGTGGCTCCCACTGAACATGTGTTTCCTTCCTTCGTGTGAGATCGCTATCTCTCAGCATCACCCAATGTCTAACTGACCTCGATAACTACATCAGATATGCAACAGCAGCAAAGAGCAACTCCTTTTAAATCAAGATGAAGCAGAAACCAGAATAACTGCAGGCAAGTCTGTTCCTCACTGTGTTTCTGTCTTATGCCAGGAAGGGCTCCCAAGAGCCAAAAGGGCTTCAGGCTAATAATTTTGGCTCCAAATCCATAAAGGTGAAGGTTTCCCTCTGTATCTGCAGACCTGTATGCTGGACCTTGCTTAACATTGAGGTAAACTTGTCTGTTCAGTCGTTTAGTCGTGTCCCACTGTTTGTAGCCCCATGGACTGAAGCCCACCAGACTCCTCTGTCCATGGAATTTTCCAGGCAAGAATCCTGGAGTGAGTTGCCATTTCCTCTTTATTCCAGAGGATCTTCCCAACCCAGGACTCGAATCCATGTCTCTTTCATCTTCTGCATTGGCAGGCAGATTCTTCACCACTGAGCCACCTGGAAACCCCTTAGTAAATGCTGACTGGCCTACTAAACTAAGATTATCATGGGCAACTACTTCTTCACTCTGTGCCTCAGTTTCTTCACCTGTAAAATGGGATACATCATCTTTCTTTCCTTGGGGTAGTAAAGCTAGGGTTGCCAGATTTTCACATATTTTAAAAGTTCTTTGCAGGATTTTGCTGAGCCCATGGGCTCTAGGAAGTAAAAGGGGAGGGGACTGCTGAACACATTAGCAGACATGCAGAAAGACTCTCAGGGAAGCTAGCTTTTAGGAAGGACCTACTGTGCATCAGGCCTGCACAGTATACCTTTGAGGTAGGAATTACTCTTCCATTTTACAGATGAGAGTTGGATAGTTTCTATGGGTTAAACTGGAAAAACCCAGAACATGGGTGTGCATAACTCTATGGCTTGCTGAACTTACTAAGTTCCTTCACAGGCTCAATCTCATCACGACAATAACGGTTGCAGGTATTTTCCTCGTTGAGGGCTCCCCGGTTAAACTTCTTACATTCCACACACTCCCTAAAAGAGAGGGGACACAGGGGTGAAGGCAGGGAAGGAAGAACCCTAAGTGTGCTACAGTCTGGCTCTGCTGCCATACGCCCAGAAAGCTGCCCCACCCCCAGAAAACAGACACAGAAATAAAAAGATTTGTTAAGACAACCCTGGGGGACCCAGAAAGTCACATCTGGAGTTCAGGGGTGGGACTGCCCTCCTAACTGATAGGTAAGGCTAGGTAGGCAGAGGCCTCCAGGAACTTTATTAAACTTCTTTATGTGCCTCCTGTGACAGGAGGGCAAACCCTATGCCACTTCTGAGGGCCCTAAAGTCAGAACCAGTCTCATAATTTGGGGGCCTGGTGCAAAACAAAAATGTCAGTTCCTTATTCAAAAATTAGTAGGGGGCTTCCCTGGTGGTCCAGTGGTTGGGAGTCTGCTGACAATGCAGGGGACACAGGCTCGATCCTCGGTCCAGGAAGATCCCACATAACACAAGGCAGCTAAGTCCTTGCGCCACAACTTCTGAGCCCGCCTGCTGCAACTGCTGAAGCCCGTGCACCCTAGAGCCTGAGCTCTGCAACAAGAGAAGACGCGGCAATGAAAAGCCCACATGCCGCAACTAAGGAGTAGCCCCTGCTCACCACAAGTAGAGAAAGCCCTTGCGCAGCAACGAAGACACAGTGCGGCCACAAATAAATAAATAACTTTTCTTTAAATTAGGAAGAATTTCAAAACAGTGGTAGCAGAGCATTAAACAAAATGTGAGGCCCTTCTAAGCACAGGGTGCTGTACAAATGTGCGGGTTGCACACCCATGAGTCTAGCCAGGCTAAAGTAGTAAGAGAAACAGTGGGGCCATGGACTTGGGTTGATGGGGCTTCCTCTGCCCCCAGATGAATGATGTTTGTAGTGGTGAATGTCTCCTGTTTCACACAGTAGCCTTCATAATTCCAGCCCCACATCCTTCACAAAATCAGAACCTCAGCACTGGAACATTCCCCAGGAGTTATCTGGTTTAGCCTTCCTCCCGACTCAGGGATTCAGGATCCCGCCTAAAAGAGGTTTCTCCAACTGCAGTCCAGCTGGTACCACTCTGTCCCCTTCACCCCGGCTCTATCTCCAGCTTTCCCTCAAGTTTGCAATAGAAAGATGAAAGCTGGTCCTTTGCTGGAACAGACTCCTCTCTCTCTAAAGCTCTGGTGAGTAAGAGACAGAACCTGCTCAGTGTGGGGGACCCTCTCCCCCATCCCAGACACCCAACTCTCTCCAGCTCACGTCTCTGCCCACTCACTTCTTAAAGGTGCAGGCGTCAGGGCAGGTGGGACACTTCTCACAGGTGTCCCCATAGGAGCCCGGCTGGATGCAGACACAGCTGCCGCACTCACACTTGCCCCGTCCGCTGCACAGCAAGCCGTTGCTGGACATGCAGGTGTCCGTGCGTGTGGTACAGTTGCAGTAGTAGCCGGTCCAGTCGGAGTCACACAGGCAGTCCCCACAGCTGCACTGGCCATGGCCTGAAAACACACAGCCCAAGGGGTAGACCAGTCAGTGAGGCCCCCACTCCAGGACGGTATTCGGGGCTTTACCCTTCATCACCCTCTTCACATCACCACACTCTTGCCTCCACACTGAGCCATTCACCATCTTCTACACTGTTCTCATAGCCTCACGCTTCTCTGCCTGCTGTTCCCTCTGCTTAGATGCCCTTTCATCCGGAGACCACTACCAAACTCCTACTCATCCTTTAAAGCCCAACTCAAATGTTCCTTCCCCTCTGTAACTTTTTTCTGACCTCTCCAAGCCAAATCAACTGTCAGCCCATGTACTCTCCCAGTACTTATAGATACCTTTATTTCAACCCTGATGTTCAACCCATTTGCTTGCTTATCTGTTTCTTTCTGGATTGTGAGCTCCCTGATGGGGAGCACATATTACATTCATTTTTCCATCAATAGTGATTAGTATAAAATCTGATACACGGTAGGTGTACAACTAATGCAATTTCTTATTTATCTATTCATTCAACAAATATTTACTGAGCTCATACCACATCTTGAGCACTGGGGACTCAACGGTGAAAAAGACAGGCAAGATCTCTACTATCATAGATCTTACCTCCTCTAGTTAAATTCCTAGAAAATACACATAAACCTTCACCAACACAAGCCCTTCGTTGTATTATCATAGTTTGCAAAGAGCCACCAGCCTTATTAGGAAAGACTTATTTGCTTCCCTACCTGAGTATAGGAACAGGAGACAGAGATGAGGTGAGGGTAGGGGTTAGACTGCTTAAATGTAGGCATTAACTCTCAACACTATATTCCCCTAATATTCATTTACCAAGGCTTTAAAACTTGGCTCCTAAATCCTTCAGAAAGGTGACTCATTCTCCAGGACTCTGAATCAGGAAGAAGTGGATGAATAATAAAAATCTGATTGTTAATCAGAGGAAAGGCAGGGAGCAAAGGGGAAGTAACATGAATTGATCTGAAAACCAAGCCATTGTGTGAGCAGACGGGCCCCAAGATGGTGGAGGAGAGGATGGTACACAGCCAGGCTCAAATAGCAATGAGCTGGCACAGCCCCTGCTACCCAGTGACCCAGTGGGTCTGATTAATATCTCTTGGCCACTATAGGTCCCTCTGGCTGGTATCACCCACTAAAGGATGAGCGATACCAGCAATAATCCTCTAGGAACCACACTGGCATTCAAGGCTCAGACACACCTTCACTGTGTGTGTCTGTTTCCCAAGAAGGACATGAAACATAACCTCAATTACCCCAGCTGCCAAATATTGGGTTGGCCAAACAGCTCGTTGGGGTTTTTCCATATCATCTTATGGTAAAAACCCAAATGAACTTTCAGCCAACCTAATACATCTAGAGTAGCTGGCCCCAGTCTTTTTGGCACCATGGTCAAAAGTAGAAGACATCATGTTTTCGTGGAAGACAATTTTTCCACAGGCTGGGGTAGAAGGATGGTTTCGTGATGATCCAAGCCTGGTACATTTATTCTGCACTTTATTTCTAATATTATTACATCTGCTTCACCTGAGATCATCAGGCCTTATATCCCGAAGATCAGGGACCCCTGATCTAGAGAGTAGAAATACTGGGCTGGTAGAAGGATGAAGAAAGAAGACAGACTGCATTTTGAGGTTGGGTTCCCTATAAGCATGACTTGTGGTGAGAATTCTTGTGCCAGCGACTTCTTGGGGACGCAGAAGGGAAGGAGAGAAGCCAGGACAGGGCAGGAGTCAAATGCTCACAGGCGGACTTCCCTGGCGGTCCAGTGGTTAAGATATCGCCTTCCAAAGCAGGAGAGCGGGTTCAATCCCTGTTTGGGCAGCTAAGATCCCACATGCTCCTGGCCAAAAAGCCAAAAAGCAATATTGTAACAAAGTCAATAAAGACTTTAAAAATGGTCCACATCAAAACAGAGCTGGCAGGAATGGGGTCTCAGCCTGACAACTCCCCTCAGCTTGATCCCACAGCAGGCTGATGGGCATGACCGGCACCACAGCAACCTTGAGGCAAAGGGACTGGCCTGTGTAACCCCTTGTCCACCAGTCATTAGCCAAGGTCTGAGGGCCATCCAGCTCTTGTCAGCTGAAAATAATTCTCCAGAGAAGGCACAATTGTGAGGTATTCCCAGCAGCCCTACCAGCGGCAGGGGGATGGGTGGGCCAGCCAGCAGAGTGGGACCCCCACAGTGTCCACTACACCCAGCTTTTGACCGTGCCTCCTGGATAAGGAAAAGCGGACCCCACAGAGGCCTGGCAGCACTCAGAGGCCTCAGTCTCCTCAGAAACCCTTGTCTCATAGTGTTTCCTTTGTGAGGCTAAACAAAGTGATCTTTGAGAAGACGGTCCGCAGGCCAGCCGGGGAGTGAGGCTGGAAGTGGATAGTGGCAGGCCAGCGCCAGCAGGCTGGCTCCAAGGCCCCGGCAGGGTCAAGCTTTAAAAGGAAACCAAAGTGCGGTAATGTCACAGGACTGGCGTCCCTCCAGCAAAAGGGGTTCACAGGAAAGTCAGGGGAGGAGGGTGGGAAACGAAGAAAAAACGTGAGAAAGAGGAGGGAGGGAGAGAAGAAGGTGGCCCGGGAGGTGTGGGGGAGGGGAAGGAAAGGGAGAAGCAGGGGTCTCAGGTCAGAGGTCAGGCAGCCACTCCCCCATACACTTTGACCTTCTGGGCTGACACATCACTCCGCTGCCCTCCTCTATGGGCCAGCCCTTTCTCTGACTTCCCACCTCCTCCATGAAGCCCCCGGGCCTCCCCCGTCCACAGTGAGTCTCTCTAACACTCAGTGAGTCTCTATAACACTCACTGAGGACGCTTCACTTCTGGGATCTGGCAGGTTCTGCCTTGTGCTGTGAATTCTCCTTGGGTAAGTTTATGACAAAACTGTCTTATTCATGCTTCTCTCTCTCTTTTTCTTTATTTGGCTGTGCCAGGTCATAGCTGCGGCATGAAGACTCTTAGTTGCGGCATGCGAGATCTAGTTCCCTGACCAGGGATCGAACCCGGGCCGCCCTGCATTGGGAGTTTGGAATCTTAACAACTGAACCACCAAGGAAGTCCCTTATTCTTGCCTCTCTATCCCACAACACTATGGCACACAGCACAGAACCTGGCTCACATGGGCGCCTGATCAGCATTCATGTGAGAGGGTCAATTCCTAGGCAGGTTGATAAGAAGTCCGGGGGTCCCCAAGGAGACAGGGATCTGGAATTCTCGAGGAGGAGGAAAGGACAAACTTTTTTTCCCTCTACATTCTTTAGGATTATATATCAATAATGTATTCTGCTTGAGGAAAGTTTCTGAAAAAAAACCTTGATGTGACAAGGGAAGAATCCCTTGAGGACAAGGATGCACGCCCTGACATTTGAGGGGTGCTGATACCATGCAACCACAAAGACCATGCCTCCAGTGGGGAGGAGGGGACAGGGACAGCCAGGGGCTGGGACCATGGGCAAGTCATTGCGCTCCCGAGCCCCTGCTTGAGCGAAGAACAGACCAGGCCAGCAGCTCTAGGCAGGGAGGGACAAGGATGAGCTGGGCTATAAGCCCCGCCAGGTCAGGAACCACACATGACCCCTTTGTACCCATATGGACCGAGGGCCTGGCATAGAGCAGGTGTTCAGCGAGCATATGTCCCTGGAGAATGTGATAACGGCACCAGAGGGTCCAGACCTGAGGTCGGCGGACACCCAACACGGTGGCAGGAAGGGAGAGGGAGGCCTCAGAGCTGCAGCGGCTGCCTGGGCTTCCCTCGTGTGAGGGGCTGGAGCTCAATGGGGACGAGCTGTTCCTGCGCGGCTGGGAGGCAGGAATAAGGGCTGCTGACCCGGGGCCTTTGTTCTGCGGCTTCAGTGGGGCGGTCAGCCAAAGGAAACACACTCTGGCTGGGATCCCTCCCACATGCCCCACATCAGACCAGGAACAATCAGCCCATAGAGTAGCAGCAGGCCTTCCTCCTACCCTGGTGCCGTCGTGGTCTATGTGTAAGCCTCTCCTGGGGGGAACTTTTTTTCCCTCAGTCCCAACCTTCTCCTCATGTGTCTCGCACGTCAAACTTAACCATTCCCTTTGGTGCCTTGAATATGACGTGTGTGTGCTTAGTCGCTCAGTAGTGTCCAACTCTTTGCAACCCGGTGGACTGTAGCCCACCAGGCTCCTCTGTCCATGGGATTCTCCAGGCAAGAATACTGGAGTGGGTTGCCATGCCCTCCTCCAGGGGATCTTCCCAACCCAGGGACTGAACCCAGGTCTCCCGCCTTGCAGGTGGATTCTTTACTGTCTGAGCCACCAGGGAAGCCCTGAATACGACATAAATACTATTAAATATTAGAAGGCAACAGTCCCCAACTGTTTTGGCACCAGGGATGTGTTTCACAGAAGACAATTTTTCCATGGACTGGGGTTGGGGGGGGATGGTTTGGGGATGATTCAAGAGCATTCCATTTATTCTGCCCTTTATTTCTATTATTAACCCATCAGCTCCACCTCAGATCATCAGGCATTAGATCCCGGATGTGAGAAGGAACCGAAACTCCTGCCTCACTCCTGAATTCAAATTGCTGGGTGTGTCTGTGTGTCTGTGCATATCTGATCTCTCTTTCCCCTAATCTCTCTCATATCAATTTTTTGTTATAAGAAGATATTTAATTTGATCAGTCTCAAATGCTATAAAATATTACCGCAAATTGAAGATTTTAACATTCTAGGAACAGTATTCCCTTTCTCTGATATCATTTTTCTCCAGTCTCTCAAATTTTGTTGACTTGAGTAAACAATGTTATAGGTAATAGATAGAGGCCATTTTTATATTACTTGGGTATGCTTTAGAATGACACACGTTTACCTTTCTCATCAAGCTTTCCTAAAGGCCAATGTTAAAGTGAACACCTGGGTAGATTAGCTCTGCTGGTTAGAACCCCAGGGCAAGTGAAGCCAATTTGGGTCATAGGTTTGATCACCCCAGAAGCCAATGATAATCTCTGTTCGATTGGCCACACAATACAACTGCAAACTGGTCCCAACCAAACTGCAGATATCTTCAGTCTATCTCTCACAATGGGGATTAAGCCACAGTGACTACAGCCCAGCAAAAATGTATCCCTAGTGCTCAGGAACAACTCAGACTGCCTAACTGCCTCTGGGAGTGTTGTCAGTGTGTCTGGAGATAAGGATTAGGTTAACTTAGTTGGACTTCTAGCTGGGGAAGTACCCCAGGAGTGGGCTTTGGGGTAAGGAGAAACCAGCTTGAGATTATCATGGGCCTCAAGATTTTACTGAATTTTGTAATGAGGTAGACAACAACTCAGTATCCTGCAGGTAGGAGGATTCAAACTCATAATCCCCAGCCTGCAGTCTGGGACTGTCTGTGGCAGCACCCCCAAAAAACATCTGTGCTGTGCAATATGGGGGCGACTAGCCACAGGCACCTAAGGAACACAGAAACTAATTTTTTTTATTTAATTTGATTTAAACTTTGTACCTAAGCGTTAATTAAACTTGATTCATTTAAATTTAAATAGCCACCATTTTGGACTGTAGAGATGAAGAGTACAAAAAGTAATAATATACCAACAGTGATAATAAAATAGTACCAACACTTAATAAGAGCTTACTATTTTTCAGTCACTCTCCTAAGTGTACTGGCTCATTAAATGTGCTCCAATATCTTGCAAAGACACTACTTGTTTTCCACATGTTGTGTGATGAAAATATAAATTCATGTAAAATAATCATTACTAACTTCACTACATATTCTGACATTGTGTAGTTTCCAAACCTATGTATACTAAAATTTTAATTAGTATTAGTCAGTGTTTTTTTTTTTTTTTTAAGTAAAAAAAGGGTTGGAGGACTTCCCTGGTGGTCCAGTGGTTAAGACTCCACTCTTCCAATGTGGGGAGGGGGTCAAGTTGCGACCCCTAGTCGAAGAACTAAACTAAGATACCTCATGGTGTGGCAAAAAAAAAAAAAAAAAACTTTAATTTAAAAAAGGGGTTGATTCATATCCTCAAAAAGATTGGAAACCAGTGACTTAAAATGTGAGCTGAAGGGCAAATGAGAGAAAAGAAAAAAACTATCTTCACTTTCAATTTTCCCCACTCCTTCCCACCCTCTTTTAAGAGAGAAGCCCCCTGAAAGCAGACACTTATTTCCTTCCTTGTGTCCCTCGAGAAAGGACAGAGGGAGCTGAGGGGAATTAAAAAGAACCTCGCTTCTGTTTTCTGCCCTTGGAGTGGAACACCATCGGCTCCCTCTGCCCCTGAGCCACCCTGTGCCCACCTCAAGCCCTAGCCTGCATCCATTTCCAGAGGCTGCAGATGCGTGAGTGTGTGTGGGTACCAGGATGGAAGGCATGTGCAATTTCACTCACCTGAGCACATCTCCCCCTTGTAGCGGACACAGGAGAAGTCATCACACTCACAGTACTTGCCCGTGATCTTGCCAAAGTCACTGCTGTGGCAGACGCACTGGCCACAGAGACACTCGCCCCGCTGGCTACAGATGGGCTGGCCCTCCCGGGGGCTGCACTCGTCCTGCTGCGAGGGGCGGTAGTCCTCTTCCGAGCACTCGCACTGGGACCCCAGCCAGCCGGGCCCACAGCGGCACACCCCACACTCAAAGGTCCCATTGCCATTGTTGCAGCGGTGGCTAAAAGGCTCAGCCTCGGCCTGGCAGGCACAGTCACAGTCGAAAGTGACCTGCACGGTGAGGCTGTCTTTGAAGCCCACAGGCTTGATGGTGAAGGACTTCTCCTTCTTCTGGGGACAGCCACGCACTTTGGCCTCAATGCTGAAGCTCACCTGGATGGAAAGTAAGATCGTGTTCAGACACAGGGGACCCTGTTGACACTCCAGCCCTGGAGGGAAAGAAGCTGTTCCCTGCCCTGCCCAGGAATGCTCAAACTGGGTGTCCTGTTCCCCGCAAGCCAAAGTTCCTCAGCTTTGCCGCTACCAGGGTCTGCAAAGCCAAAGCAAGAGCCTGGGGACAGTTGTGCATTGTGACCTGCTGGCTGGGTGTAGACATGGCTTATAATCATGAGATAGCTTTTTTTAAAAAAATAAATAAACCAGTTCAAGCAGAGCAGAACCTATGATCTTATAAACACTCTGCCTTGGCCAACTAAGCTAGCTGATTACATAATATCAAGGTACACAAAGCACTATTTTGTGGCATTGTATGGTAACCCTGGGGCTTCCCAGGTGGCTCAGTGGTAAAGAATCTGCCTGCCAATATAGAAGATGCAAGAGACACGGGTTCAGTCCCTGGGTGGAGAAGATCCCCTGGAGAAGGAAATGACAACCCACTTCAGTATTCTTGCCTGGGAAATCCCATGGACAGAGGAGTCTGGCGGGGCTACAGTCAGTCAACGGGGTCACAAAAGAATCAGACATGACAGCGACTAAACAACAACAACGGTAACTCTAACCCATACAGTGTCACGTAGCGACAACCGCAGGCTCAAGGCCTACTGTTCAATTTCTTTATAGTTTATTTTTATTTATTTATTTATTTTGGGCCCGCCTTGCAGCATGCAAGATCTTAATTCCCCAACCAGGGATCGAAACCGTGAGCCCTGCAGAGGAAGCACAGAGTGATAACCACTAGACCACCAGGGAGGTCCCTGTTCAATTTCCATATGACATTTCATCACTTGTGCAATCAAACATGTTTCAGGCCAACGTTTCTTACTAGGGTGTGTGCACCCGTGCCTAGAGTATAGACAGAAAGAGGGATGGGTATAGACATTAAATGATACAGACATGGATGACATAACTATAGATAAGCCCCTTTTCTTCCCACCCCTTTCACCATCCCTCTCCCCCAAGGCAGAAGCCGAGGAGAACAACTAGGGAAGGAAAGCCACAGAGGAACTAAGGAGGCAGAATGAACGTTTGCATTCTGAAATTCCATGCTGGGTATTTTCACCTGTTCTGTTTGCTGCCAAATCTTCAGCAGCTAGGACAATGCCTGGCACGAAGTCAGGGCTCAATAAATATTTACAGATGACATTTCCAGTTACGTTGTGAAGCAAAGAAAGTCATTACTTTAGAGGAGGATGGAGACCGGTAAGGGGCTGAAGGCAAGAAATATTATCTGCAATCGGCTGTGCATAAACAGTCACCTAAATGCAAGTTTTAAAAAAATCCTGATGGGGAAGTTACTTAACGGAGAAAGTTTAGGTAACAGAAGTCTCGGAGGCAAAGGCTGGCAGCTCCGTTCCATCTGACTTGTAAGGACGTTCAGGAAGAAAGTACAGGGAAGGAAGGGGTGGGTGCCCACAGAGGTTCCGGAGCACAGGCCAAGGTGAGAGCTGCAGCATCAGCCCCTGTCCAGCCCACCTCACCGTGTCTCCAATCTTGAGTCCAACGCAAGACTTCAGGCCTGGGATGACTTCGTTGTTGAGACATGTGGCGTTGAAGGATAAGGACAGCTCTTCGGGGAGGTCACGCACTTCCAGCTCTACTTTGGAGCGGATTTTCTGAGCAAGAAAGGGCAAAAGAAGGCAAGAAAACGGGCTGAGAGGACACAAGTAGGGGCCAATTACATCCCAAGCAAAAACCACCAGGTGGTCCTGGACTCACCTGTCCCACTAAATGCTGAGGTCCGCCTGCCAGCTGCCACAGCATCCCTAGGAGCCTGTATCCTACTAACCTTCCAGCCCAAGACCTGCTCTCGCTCTTTCTCCACTTGTGTCTAGGTGAGTCTGGGTAAAACCTAAACCAGCTGTGCCCTCCTACAGACCTCACAGACTTGCAAGAAAGGAGTGCTGATACTGGTCGCCTTGGGTAGTACCACTTTCTACCTAATTTTTCATCAGCCTCACATTCACCATAATTCAGCTCCCTCTTCCCTCTGTTGTTGGAGCCCAGCTCTCCCTCAGTCTGTACCCACTCCCAGTTTCAGGGTCCTGCTCCTTAACATCATCCCCATTGTCTCTTTCCATTTCACCTTCTCTAAGCAGTTCCCCTGTTGTTCCTATGGCTCCCTCCATCCCCTCCTGAGCCATTTCTGTTGCAGAAGGCTGCGTTCCTCCCAGTGCTGCCTATCACCTAGCCTCTGGAAGAATAAGAAGGCAGTCAAGGCTGCATAGTGGACTAGCTGCCAGGACTCCCAAATCTGAGGCCTCCTGGGTAACGCCAAGTGCAGTGGACGCTTAGCAGGTCCATTCCCAGTGTAAGGCGCTTACCCCATAAGCATCCACAATGAGCTGGAGAACATTGCTGGAATCAGTAGACAGAACCCCCACTGTGGTCCCTGGGATGAGCTCACTATAGTTCTAGAAAAGAAGACAAAGATGTCTACGGATGACTGATAAAGATGGTGGTCTCCAAAAGCCCTCCCCAAATAGATGGAGGGTCTTGAAATGAAAATTGAGGGAGGGATGGGATATTTTACTTATCACTGCCAGGAATATATCTAGCAGTTTTTCAGCCCTGAGAAAAATTACAGAGAACCTCTCACACCCCTCTTCCCACTAAATTACTCCCCTCCACCACTGCAAACGTCAATACACCCATCGTGCTAGGTTCAAGGTTGGAGGAGAGAGGTTCACCAAAAGTAATCATTGGCTCCCAGGTCTTTGCTGATTGGGGACCATGGCCAAAGGTAGTCTGGGTTGGTTCCCTGAGATAGGTCCACCCATCACAGACCCCACTCCCACTCCAGGAAGCCCCGAAGGAATGGTCACCTGGTAGAGACTGACTACACTTTCAGTCACTGCAAAGATCAAATTGATGTTTTTCTGGGATAGCTTCTCAGTCATCAGCCCCAAGGAAGGATAATCCTGTAAAAAGGGACAATGTGGAGATTAGTTAAGAAGTAAGAATCTGTTCACATACATCCCTGGATTCTAAACCTTAGGACTTGGTTGATTTTGGCCATGGCCCAGACAGTGATGGGGCTTTAACTTTTTCACCCCATGACAATAAGAAGCAAACACAAACTCAGGCGTGAACTCGGGATAGATGAAGAGATACAGGCTTGTAGTATCAAAACTAAACACCTCTCTCTTCCTACTCAGATTTGAAGCATCCACACCAAGGAGCAGCTTCCTGGACCAGGTACTGCCAGGCCTCGTCATTTTGAAGCTTACTCCTATTTTGTGGCTCCTAACAAATGCCTTGGCTTGGTGCTCACAGTACTCTGCCATGTGATCTCAACCTTCCTTTCCAGTCATCATGTAGCCTCTCTTCCCCTTTCACTCACCACTGATCTGGAACCCTGTCTTTCTCCCACCTGAAGTGGACTTCTTTTTGTTAATCCTCCTTCCTTAGGATCCAGCTCAGGTCTCACCTTTTCCAGGAGGCCTTCCTTGACCACCCCAATTCACGATGAGCTTTCTTCTTTTGAATACCTAAAGTCTTTATCAAGTGTTTCACCTAGTTAGCATTAATCATGCACCTTCTGTTATTGGTACCATATCTTCTTGACTAAACCAAAAACTCTTTAAGAGCAGGACATTATATAGTCATGTTAACATTCTCCAACCCCAGTAAGGGCATGCTTAGTGTGTATGTGTTCAGTCGCTTCACTTGTGTCTAATTCTTTGCTACCCCATGGACTGTAGCCCACCAGGCTCCTCCATCCATGGAATTCTCCAGGCAAGAATACTGGAGTGGGTTGCCATACTCTCCTCCAAGGGATCTTCCCAATCCAGGGATCGAACCCACGTCTCCTGCGTCTCCTGCATTGCAGGTGGGTTCTTTACTGCTGAGACACTGGGGAAACCCCAAGGCCCTGCATAGACTAGGTGTCAGTTATTATAGACTCACCCCTTGCTTGGTAGTGCTCAAGCTGCATATGGCTGATACCAAAATCTCAAGCCAAAAAGGCAGTGCAGACAACATATCTCTGGAATCCTAGACCTTTCAGGGAGCTCATGAGATTGTGAAACTCAGGTTCCTGCCTTCACACAGGTGTACATTTAAGCCACCTAGATGGAGTAGTTGCTATGTTGTCTTTAAGAAATGAAGAGTTCACATCTCCCCCTATATACTCAGAGTATCAGTATTCTGCAGGTCTGTACATTTCCTTTATGGTTTACTGCAATTTCTCCTGTTTCCATGTAAACTCCTTTCCTTTGTTTTACCTTCTGTGAACATAGAAAACAACTTCTAAGAAGTCTCTTCATACAGAGTAGTGGTTACCAGAGGGGAAGGGGTGGAGGAGGATGAAATGCGTAGAGGATCAATTGTATGGTGACAGATGGAAACTAAATTTGGGGTGGTGAGCATGGTGTAGTGTATGCAGTAGAAAGATACTGATGTACACCGTGAAACATACAATGTTATAAACCAACGTTACCTCAAAAAAAAAATAATTAAAAAAAAAAGTCTTTTGGGGACTTCCCTGGTGGTTCAGTGGCTAAGACTCCAGGCTCTCCATGTAGGGGCCCCGAGTTCAATCCCCGCTCAGGGAACTAAGATCCCACATGCTGCAACTAAGAGTTCATATGCCGCAATGAAAATCGAAGATCTAAGTGCTGCAACTAAGACCCAATGCAGCCAAATAAATAAAGAAAATATCCTTAAGGGTTTTCCATATTAAAAAATAATAATACAATTTTTTTAGTTTTTAACTTTAAAAAGTCTTCTCATGTATCAGCTAAACTATCCTTTAGCCCTTGTATTCCAGCTAAATGACTCTGAGCCCTTTATCCTTTCCTCACAGGACCAGCTCGCCATGGTTGGCCAGTCTTGGTCTCTTCTTCCTCTGTCTTCTTCCAATAACCACAGAGAGCATGATGGTCCAAGAAGGGGCTAATTTGTACACAATGACAGGATGGCCCTGCTTTCCAGCTGAACATGTAAGAGTCCTCTGGGGCATTCTGGATGCCATGATGCTGCAGCTGGTGCTGGAGGCAGTGAGGGGAGCAGTAACACTGACCCCAGCCAGGACCATCTCTAATGGTTGTGCGGGTTGTACCCTGGATGAAGACAGGCTGCAAAGAGCCCTGTATCCTGCCCAGAGGAAGGCCTGTCATTTTCATATTCACACAAAGACTCTGCCTGAGTTAGGGCAGTCCTGGCCATAGTGAATAGGAACCATAAGTGGAAAAAAGAATCTCACCATGGTGGTGGAGGCAGAATAATGGTTGTCACTGCCCACATGACACTGCCCATCATTGGGCTGGACGATGCCTGCCAGCCTTCCATCCAGCGCTATATGGGTCTTGGCATCAGTGGTAAACACCAGCAAGTGGGAGGCATCATTCCTCCAGCCAATCTTCTCCTGTTTAAAAAAAAAAAAAAAGGTGAACGACAGCAACTTTAGCTACGTCACTGGTACAAAACAAAGACCCAAGGAGTTCCCAATCTGAAGGGCTAGACGTGGGCTGGAGGATGGCCTCAGTCCCAGTCCTCGGAATACAAGCTGGAGCTTTCCAACTCAGCAGTTTCTGTTCTCTTAGAAAAACAGTCTCAGAGCTCACTAGTTTAAGCAGCTGAAAGACACCTACTTCATCTCCAAATAGAACTTCTTCAATGAGAATCACATGGCCCATCCAGAAACCCACCTGCATCTGCAGAGCTGGGCTGGGCTAGAAGAAATCTTGCCTGAACATCTGCCCACTTTGCTGAGGTTAAGTAAACCCAGCCTGGACTTGGATATACTTCCAGAGAAGGTGAGGAGATGCTCTCCCCAGTAAGCATCTGGGTCCCGTAAGAAAAATATCAGCTCTGGCCAGGGAGCAAATACAAGCGGAGGTTGTTTATCAGCAGCAACATGTTGTCATACTGTACAAAGCTCTGCTTAGTTCCTATCTTGTATTTCACCCAGAAATCCCCACCGTTGAACTACTTCCTCCCCATTTTGATCTGTATCAACCACACCTGGCACTCCACACCCTCCAAACTCACATCACAGACGGTAGCCTGCATGATGGCATCAAAACCACCCTCTGGGGCATCTCGGTTCCGTGACACACTCTGCTTCTTCACCTCCTCATTGAAGCGGGTCACCTGGTCAGTTAGTGTCAGCACATGTTTGTAGCCAAACATGGGCAAACAGGTAGCCTTCATACTAGGGAGGGAAGGAGATGATTTAAACATACATCTGACAGAAAAGATTGCAGAGAGGGAGACTTCCCTGGCAGTCCAGTGCTTCCAATACAGGGAATGCAGGTTCGATCCCTGGTCAGGGAACTAAGGGATCCCACATGCCATGTGGTGTAGCCAGGGATAGGGGTGAAGAAAAGACTGCCTGGGGAGTTGGAGGGAAAAGAGGGAGAGAGATGTGGAAAGTGGTATATCCAGTCCAGTTCTATGAAGCTAGAATTATCCAGAGAGTTTAGACACTAAACCCTTCAAATTACCTAGGTATCACATTGAATTAACCTCCAGCTAGCTCAAAGGATAAGAGAGTGAACTGTGGAACCAGACTGTCTTGATTCAAATCCCAGTTCCTTGACTTACTAGTCATGGAACCCTAGGCAAGCTTCTCTATACCTAACCTATAAAAAAAAATGGGGACATGAGAGCTAGTAAGAGTTGTTGTGAAGCCTTGTTGTTCAGTTGCTCAGTTGTGTCCAGCTCTTTGCAACCCCATGGACTGCAGCACACCAGGCTTCCCTGTCTACCACCAACTCCCAGAGCTTGCTCAAACTCATACCCATTGAGTCAGTGATGCCATCCAACCATCAAATCCCCTGCTGTCCCCTTCTCCTGCCTTCAATCTTTCCCAGCATCATGGTCTTTTCCAATGAGTCAGCTCTTCGCATCAGGTACCAAAGTATTGGAGCTTCAGCATCAGTCCTTCCAATGAATATTCAGGACTGATTTCTTTAGGATTGACAGGTTTGATCTCCTTGCAGTCCAAAGGACTCAAAAGTCTTCTCCAACACCACAGTTTGAAAGCATCAATTCTTAAGCACTCAGCCTTCTTTATGGACCAACTCTCACATCCATACATGAGTACTGGAAAATCATAGCTTTGATTATACAGATTTTTTTGACTATACGGACCTTTGATGGCAAAGTAATGTCTCTGCTTTTTTATACACTGTCTAGGTTTGTCATAGCTTTTCTTCCAAGGAGCAAGCATCTTTTACTTGTAAGGTTTAAGTGAGTTAACATGGGGAAGGTTCTCAGATCAGAGTGAGGCTTTGGTTGCTATTGCTAACATCTTATACTCAACACTTCTCTAAAGTAACATTAACATAACAATAAGCAAAAGTTTATCAATAACTTTATGTCTCTGAGCTATCAATAAATTGATAGATCTGTGTCAAACAGGACACAGTTGTTTTTTTTTTCCCTGGGATCCTTACTGGGTAAACTTACAACCCACATAACTCTCAAATCTAAAAAGTAAAGCTGTACCCTGACAGACTTGATAACCATTATTTTAAATTATAGTCCATGAACTTGCATAGTCTCACCACCAATTAAATAAATAAACCATTTAGTTGTAAGCCAAAGTCTCAAAGTAGGGACACATCTATCTATGCTAGATGGTTCAATAAATATCACTTCCACTCTTTTATATTCCTCTAGGACTCAATTCCTTGCATTTGAACTCTGTAGGGCCCATCTTCTAGATAAGGACAATAACAATGGAATCGATCATTCTGAAATCATAATTCCTCTATTTACTTATCCATAAAGTTCTCTCTCTCCATTTGGTCTCATTTCTCTTTTATTCTCTCTGGTCTACTATTTATTTGTGACCTAGACCAGGAAGCTAATGAATTTCCTTTCTAGGTCTCCAAATAGCTTTGTTTATTATTAACAATTTTGGTTTATTATTATCTATTAACACAGTAAGTGGGTTGGCCCGCTTGCCAGACAGGGAGACCTTGGTAAAGAGGAGAAACAATTTGGCCAGAAGGCAGCCAACAAAGCCAACCTGGAGGTAGAAATAAGAAGCAGGACTTGGGCATATCTGGGGCAATGGGAAGAGGTGTTATCCTGGCTTCTACAGGAGAGACTTACTCATAGCAAGGGTTTCTGATAGCCTCTGGTGGAGAAATATACATGTATGGTGACACGGGCTTGTCCACAAAGGCCCCGAAGCCAATCCGCAGGTTACTGGTGAGCTTACGCATCTGGGAGGCCAGCTTGGTACCCAGGTTCTGGATGTTCCGCAGGTCATCCTTCATGGAGTAAGACAAGTCCATTAAGTAGTAGATGTCCACAGGGTAATCTTCCACCTGCCGAACTTGGACGGAGAAAATCTTCGAATCATCTGTAAGGCAGAAGGACATTAAGTCTTCTCCTCTTCTTCCTCTAAGACTTAAGCAGATTTGGACATATTTTCTGGGCTGTGCTGTGCTTAGCCACTCAGTGGTGTCCGACTCTTTGCCACCCCGTGGACTGTAGCCTGCCAGGATCCTCTGCCCATGGGATTCTCCAGGCAAGAATACTGGAGTGGGTTGCCGTGTCCTCCTCCAGGGGATCTTCCCAACCCAGAAATCAAACCCAGGTCTCCCACAGGCAGATTCTTTACCATCTAAGCCACCAGGGAAGCCCATGAATACTGGAGTGGGTAGCCTATCCCTTCTCCTGATCTTCCTGACCCAGGAATGGAACCGGAGTCTCCTGCATTGCAGGTGGATTCCTTACTAGCTGAGCTATCAGGGAAGCCTTTGGACATATTTAGGATGAAGCAATTTTTTTTTTTTTTTTTTTGCTGTGCCATGTGGCTTATGGGATCTTAGTTCCCTGACCAGGGACTAAACCCAGGCCACCACAATAGAAGTAACAAGTCCTAACCACTGGACCACCAGGGAATTCCCTGAAGTAACTTCTTGAGCAAACCAAACTTGAAAGCCCTGGTTCCTCTTCCTCTCCCCTTGCGCTCCTATTACTCTTTCAATCTTTTAACTCTCCTATTTTTAACCTCTTCTTTTCCATCCTAAAAGTCTTCACTGTCTCTAAATCCCCATCTGTCTAATCCCTGGGTGCCAAGGGTATACCACCCAGGATCACAGAAGTGTTGGCAGTTACTACACTCCAGACTCTGTAAAGGGAGGAACTGTGTTCCACTCTTCTCTGAATCGCACAGTACCCAACACATGCCTTGCACATGAAACGCTCTTTCTTAAATTCTTGGTTTAATTGGAAAGTCAATATCAGTGCTTCGAAAAGCCTGTCTCTTAGCCTAATCCTTACCCCTCTGAAGGTCTCCTGCCCCTATTTTCTCTGCCCCTATCCATGGCCTTGCCTCAATCTCACATGGAAAGGGGGCTTATAAACTGCTTCCTCATCTTATATATCATTTGAGCCCCAAGAGAAAGCTATGTACTGGATAAAACAGACATTGAGGAAAACAAGAAACAGGCATTTTTATGGCAATCCACTCCAGTACTCTTGCCTGGAAAATCCCATGGACACAGGAGCCTGGTGGGCTACGTGGGGTCACAAAGAGTGGGACACAACCTAGCAACTAAACATCACAATGTTAGCAGGGTTAACTAACTTTCCCAAGGTCAAATAGCTAATCTATGGAAGAGTCAAGATTCAAACTCCAGTCTTCGGACTCCAGGTCCCCAAGCCTTCCATTTTCTTCCATTCTCCTGCTCACACCTCCCCTGACATCCTTCTCTTCCCACCACAATTTCCTCATGAGCCACGTCCACAGGCTCCCTACCTGGCCGTAGGCGGAGGGCAATCCTCTGGGGACTGACTTGGGTAATCTGGGAGCTGTCTCCAGTGCCCTTGTCACTGAGGGGCCTGGCCTCCAGGATTCTGGCCTCGCTGATAGGGAACTCGATGGACTCCGGGTGGCAGTTATCCTTCAGCAGGTTCTCCTTCAGGTTACAGCGGGGCGAGCCTGGAGGCAGCGCCTGTAAGACAGAGGCCCAGGGGAAGGTCAGTGATCAGACCAATGGTGGCTGTCTGCTTCCTGCAGCCTCTGCCGCCTCCCGACCGCCTAGAGCTTACCCAGCACTTTGGAGCTAAACCAACATCAATGAACGTGTGTGGTCCTTCCTAAGACAGTACCTAGGCCTGTTGTACAGAATGGGGAAATTGAGGCATCAGAAAGGTTAGGTGAGTGTCTGTTCTTGGATTGGCAGATAAGAAGACGGGCAGTACAATAAGATGCCTACTGGGCAGTTTTTCAAACTGTAAAATGTAACCTACCTGTGGGTTGGAAAAATCAACATAGTAGGTTTCAACCACCCATTAATTAAGTAAAATACAACATAATAGAATGGCTTCCCAGGTGGCTCAGTGGTAAAGAATCTGCCTGCAATACAGGAGTTTGATCACTGGGTCAGGAAGATCCCCTGGAGAATGAAACAGTGACCCACTCCAGCATTCTTGCTGGGGAATCCCATGGATAGAGGAGCCTGGTGGGCTACAGTCCACTGTGTCCCAAAAGAGTCAGAAACAACTCAGCAACTAAATAACAACATAACAGAATAGAAAGTATCAAAGTATATAAGTAGCAAAAGTAAATATTTTGTGAAAGGTTTATATATTGGGAAGTGGGGTATAAATTGTATAATAAATATGGTATACATATACTGTGGAATATTACTCAGACATAAAAAGAAACAAAATTGGGTCATTTGTAGGGATATGGATGGACCTAGAGCCTGTCACACAGAGTGAAGTAAGAGAAAAACAAATATCATATATCAATGCATATATGTAGAATCTAGAAAGATGGTCCAGATGAACCAATTTCCAGGGCAGGAATAGAGATGCAAACATAGAGAACAGACACGCTGACACAGTTGGGGGAGCAGAGGGTGGGACAAATTGGGAGAGTAGGATTGACATATACACTACCATGTGTAAAACAGATAGCTAGTAGGAACCCATAAAGCACAGGAAGCTCAACTCAGCACTCTGCAGTGAGGGGTGGGTGGGAGGGTAGGCCAAGAGAGAAGGGATATATGTATATATATATAACTGATTCACTTCGTTGTGCAGCAAAAACTAGCACAACATTGTAAAGCAATTATACTCCAATAAAAAAGAAAGGAAGGAAGACGATGTACTTCCTGTGAGTCAGGGTCCAAACAGTTTGGAAGCCGCTGTGTTAAGACACTGCTGGGGTGTGAGACCCACGAGAGCAGGGATTATGTGTATCTCCTTCCCCCTCTATTTCCAGCATCCAATCTGAGGCTGGCCACCCAGGTGATAGGGGAGGATACAGGGAGAGAACAGAGGGTAGGAGCTAAGAGCACAGATGGGCTGAGACCACAGCTCAGCATTGCCTCTTACTAGCTAGTTACCAGGGCAAGTAACCTAAACTCTCCAGGCCTTGCTTCGTCGTATTCACAAGGGTGTTCTACAGGACAATATAAGGCAGTACCTGTAAAACACAGGGTACGGCGCCTGCCATAGGGTAACTGCGTGATAAGTGTTAGCTATTATTGTAAGACGTTCTATAAACAGTTCCTGGATAAGTTAACTATGAATAAACTTCACAAGGGAGAAGGCAATGGCACCCCACTCCAGTACTCTTGCCTGGAAAATCCCATGGACGGAAAAGCCTGGTAGGCCGCAGTCCATGGGGTCTCGACGAGTCGGACACAACTGAGCGACTTCACTTTCACTTTTCACTTTCATGCATTGGAGAAGGGAGTGGCGACCCATCCCAGTGTTCTTGCCTGGAGAATCCCAGGGACAGGGGAGCCTGCTGGGCTGCCGTCTATGGGGTCGCACAGAGTCGGACACGACTGAAGCGACTTAGCAGCAGCAGCAGCACACTTCACAAGCTTGGGAAAATCCCATGATGTCAGGCCACTAACCAGAGCCTGTTCTATCACTTTCAGCTTCCTCCCTCATGCTGGCCAAAGGGCAGGCTGAGCACCCTTCCAAACACCCTGGAATGTGCCCCACCACCCTCTGGAGCTTTTGTGTATGTTTCCACCCAAGCACTGAACAGGGGGACACGCTGTGTCAGAACAGACACTAGAAATCAGTAAATGGGTTTGATCCTAGGTCTGCCACTAACCAGCCATGTGACCTCAGATAAGTCATTTCACTCCACTGAGCCTCAGTTTCCTCTCCCATTCACCCTTGTCAGAGGGCTTAGATGACATGATGCTTTCAGTCTCTTCCTCCTCTGACATTCAGCAAACCTAGCCAGCACTGTGTGGACACAAGCCCACGAGGGCTTCTTGCCAGCCTTGTGGGGGGACTGCCTGGAAAGCTAGAAGACCTCTCCTGAGACCTATTTCACAACATCTAGGCCTTCAGTCCAACAATCCCCCACACCCCCAGCCACCCCGTCTCACAGCCACTTTCAGAAGGCAGCTGAATAACCCTACCGACATTCCAGAACAACTCGTGTTAACATTTACGGAGTACATACTGCATGTCATTAACCTCTTAAAATGAGTGAAACCTGATTTCTTTCACACGGAACCAAGACACCACCAAGCTCACCCTCAGCCTCCACCTCTAGGGCTGAGGCCCTTGTCCCAAGGCTGTCCGGGGCTGGGTGCACACTCATGAGTGGAGAGACGTCCTCTGAGCCAGACCGTGGTCTCTGCAGAAGAAACAGTGGCCTTGCTTTTCAACGGTCTTCACTGTGCATTTGAAAGTGACAACCACACAACACAAACTCTTTGACCTGTAACTTTCCTAGTGGCACAGACAGTAAAGAATCTGCCAGCAATGCGGGAGACCTGGGTTCAATCCCTGGGACAGGAAGATCCCCTGGAGAAGGAAATGGCAACCCACTCCAGGATTCTTGCCTGGAGAATCCCATGGACAGCCAGGCTACAGTCCATGGGGTTGCAAAGAGTCGGACATGATTAAATGACTAGCACACACACACACACTGCGTGTCAGGCACTGGAAGAAGCGCTGAACGTGGAATATTGCAGTCCTTCTGATTACAGTTCTAAATGCTGGGACTATTGCTTTTTTACAAATTACAAACCTGAGGCTTGGAGGTTTCACAACTGAGGAACCCAATCTTAACAAGTAAGAAATCAAAGGTTTGGAGAAAACAGGTAATTTTCCCAGAGTTGCAGAGCTCAGAAGGGGCAGAGGTGAGATGCTGATTAGATGGCCTGAGTGTGATTAACCTGATAAAATGGTAAGTTGTATTACATCCCATGCAGAGTGGGAATCAAGGCAGAGAATCAGGACTGTGGAAGAGAGTGTCCTGGGAAGAGCCACACTTGAGAATGCTGCGATTAGGGAACAGAATGCTAGATGGGGATACGGGAGGTGTGGGATGGATAGGTAATATCCTGTCTTCCCGGCCCTTCAGGGGACTGGAAGCCATGTTTCCAGGAGAGAGACTGAACCACAAGGAGCCATCCATATTCAGAAAATCCTGAATCTGTAGCCTAAAACCTCTCCTGATGCTTGAAGTCCTTCCCCCTCTCCTGCCTGAGGAGGCCTTACAAATAGCTGTGAAAAGAAGAGAAGTGAAAAGCAAAGGAGAAAAGGAAAGATATACCCATTTGAATGCAGAGTTCCAAAGAATAGCAAGGAGAGGTAAGAAAGCCTTCCGCAGCGATCAATGCAAAGAAATAGAGGAAAACAATAGAATGGGAAAGACTAGAGATCTCTTCCAGATAATTAGAGATACCAAGGGAACATTTCATGCAAACATGAGCTCAATAAAGGGCAGAAATGGTAGGGACCTAACAGAAGCAGAAGATATTAAGAAGAGGTGGCAAGAATACACAGAAGAACTGTACAAAAAAGATCTTCACAACACAGATATTCACGATGGTGTGATCACTCACCTAGAGCCAGACATCCTGGAATGTGAAGTCAAGTGGGCCTTAGGAAGCATCACTACAAACAAAGCTAGTGGAGGTGATGGAATTCCAGTGGAGCTATTTCAAATCTTGAAAGATGATGCTGTGAAAGTGCTGCACTCAATATGCCAGCAAATTTGGAAAACTCAGCAGTGTCCAAGGGACAGGAAAAGGTCAGTTTTCATTCCAATCCCAAAGAAAGGCAATGCCAAAGAATGTTCCAACTACTGCACAATTGCACTCATCTCACATGATAGTAAAGTAATGCTCAAAATTCTCCAAGCCAGGCTTCAGTAACACGTGAACCTTGAACTTCCAGATGTTCAAGCTGGTTTTAGAAAAGGCAGAGGAACCAGAGATCAAATTGCCAACATCCACTGGATCATCAAAAAAGCAAGAGAGTTTCAGAAAAACATCTATTTCTGCTTTACTGACTATGCCAAAGCCTTTGACTGCGTGGATCACAGCAAACTGGAAAATTCTGAAAGAGATGGGAATACCAGACCACCTGATCTGCCTCTTGAGAAACCTATATGCAGGTCAGGAAGCAACAGTCAGAACTGGACATGGAACAACAGACTGGTTCCAAATAGGAAAAGGAGTACGTCAAGGCTGTATATTGTCGCCCCGCTTATCTAACTTATATGCAGAGTACATCATGAGAAATGCTGGGCTAGAGGAAGTACAAGCTGGAATCAAGATTTCAGGGAGAAATATCAATAACCTCAAATATGCAGATGACACCACCCTTATGGCAGAAAGTGAAGAAGAATTAAAATGCCTCTTGATGAAAGTGAAAGAGGAGAGTATAAAAGTTGGCTTAAAGCTCAACATTCAGAAAACTAAGATCATGGCATCTGGTCCCATCACTTCATGGCAAATAGATGGGGAAACAGTGGAAACAGTGGCTGACTTTATTTTGGGGGGGCTCCAAAATCACTGCAGATGGTGACTGTAGCCATGAGATTAAAAGATGCTTACTCCTTGGAAGGAAAGTTATGACCAACCTAGACAACATATTAAAAAACAGAGACATTACTTTGTCCACAAAGGTCCATTTAGTCAAGGCTTTGGTTTTTCCAGTAGTCATGTATGGATGTGAGAATTGGACTATAAAGAAAGCTGAGCGCTGAAGAATTGATGCTTCTGAACTGTGATGTTGGAGAAGACTCTTGATAGTCCCTTGGACTGCAAGGAGATCCAACCAGTCCATCCTAAAGGAGATCAGTCCTGGGTATTCATTGGAAGGACTGATGTTGAAGCTGAAACTCCAAGACTTTGGCCACCTGATGCGGAGAGCTGACTCATTTGAAAAGACCCTGATGCTGGGAGGGATTGGGGGCAGGAGGAGAAGGGGACGACAGAGGATGAGATGGTCGGATCGCATCATCAACTCAATGGACATGAGTTTGGGTAAATTCTGGGAGTTGGTGATGGACAGGGAGGCCTGGTGTGCTGCAGTTCATGGGGTCACAAAGAGTCAGACATGACTGAGCAACTGAACTGAACTGAACTCTCCTGCCCAGCCTTCCTCTAATAGGCAGAAGGGCTTCCCCGCATGGATGGGACCATGAACAACACCAACAGTCCTATAGACTGAATTTCTGCATCCCCCCAGAATTCATACACTAAACCCTTACCACCAACATGATGGTATTAGGAGGTGGGGGCTTAGGAGATGATAGATCATGAGGGCGAGCCCTCATGAAAGGTATTGTGCCCTTATAAAAGAGGCCCCAGAGTGCTCCCTGGAGGACTTCCCAGGCAGTCCAGTGGTTAAGACTCCACCTTCCAAAGCAGGGGGATGCAGGTTTGATCCCTGTTCAGGAAACTAAGATCTCACATGCTGAGAGGTAAGGCCAAAAATTGAAGGAAAAAAAAAAAGAGTTCCCTGTCCCCTTTTGCCATTTGAGGACATAGTGAGGAGATGCTGAATTTGCTGATACCTCAATCTTAGACTTTCTAGCCTCCAAAATAGTCAGAAATAAATGTTCATTGTTAAGCCACTGTGGCTATGGCATTTTTGTTACAGCAGCCTGAACAGACTAAGACAAAGGGCACATGCACCAACCTAGCCCAGGCAAAACACAGAAAGAGCTTCCTTCTTACTCAGTTTCACAGGTAAGAGAAACGGCATCAGCAATGGGAAACAGCACACGAGACTTAACCTTCCTGGTTAAGATCCTAACAGGACATCACAGCTCCTCCAAGTCTCAGAGAGATGAAAGTCCTGCCCTACTCCCCTAGCTCAGCCGGGGACAGAAGGGCAGAGAGGAGAACTCATGAGCATTTAGCGTTTTTGTGTTCTAATTCTTCCTGCTCCTGCCTGTCTCTCCCAACCCTTCTCTCTCAGGAAGCAGTCTCTTTCTTGCTCACAAAACTCCCTACTGTACCTCTGATTCCAGCTGCCCACAAAGCCCCAGGCAGAAAACCTTCCAAAAAAGGCAATGACTGGATGGACCAAGATGCCCTGTTGCTGATCCTTTCCAGGAGTAAGACAGATGCTGAAAGAGAGAGGGGGAAGGGAGAGCCCAGGAAACGACGAGAAGAGCAAGGCTGTCGGGTATCTTCAAGCTGCATGGTAAAGGGAGAGAATGTTTTGGAGGGGCTTTCCTGACCCCCATTTTCTAACAAGGCAGTGTTTAGTAGAGGAAAGTTTGAAGTACTAAGCCTTGCTGACAGTGCTTTTGGTTTGTTATGAATTTCCTTAGAAATCTAAACACTAAGAAACAAAAACTGTCTCCTCCCCTCCCTCCGTGGTCGCTGACAGCAGAGGTCAGGAACCTAACAGGGCTGCTCCTTGGCCACCCTCTCCCTGAGAGCTTGCTGTCCCAGAAGCATACCAAGGCAGTGACCTCAACACAATTGGGCTCCATTCCCTGTCCTAAAAACCCAGGCTGAGCAGGTAGAAGGAATGTGTGCAGGTGACTCAGAGAGAAAGCTGGAAGGAGGCGGAGAGAAGTGGTCAAGTTCCAGTGCCTAGTGAAACCAGATGTTACACAAAAAGGGCAAAAATAACCCAGACCCAGGGAAAGGGTTGGAGCACAGAGGTGGGAGGCTCCAGCCCACGTTCTGTATGAGCTGAATTCCCACCCTCTCCTGGGAGAATGACACATGCTGTTAGTCCCATTCTCCATTAATCCCATTTTAGAAACTGGGGAAGCACAGTGCGAATAGCTGTCATTATTCTACTTATTTCACAGGGCTGGTCAGGGGATAAAATAAAACTGTGAACAGGAAACACTTTCAAGATGTAAAAATCTCAATGTAAGTACTATACACTCAAGTCCTTTTGATCGGATATAAACAAGGGCTTTCCAGGTGGTGCTAGTGGTAAAGAACCGGCCTGCCAATGCAGGAGATGGAAGAGACTCGGGTTCAATCCATGGGTCAGGAAGATCCCCTAGAGGAGGGCACGGCAACCAACTTCAGTATTCTTGCCTGGAGAATCCCTTGGACTGAAGAGCCTAGCAGGCTACAGTCCATAGGTTTGCACAGTTCAGTTCAGTTCAGTCACTCAGTCATGTCCGATTCTTTGTGACCCCATGGACTGCAGCACATCTGGCTTCCCTGTCCATCACCAACTCCTGGAGCTTGCTCAAACTCATGTCCATCGAGTCGGTGATACCATCCAACCATGTCATCCTCTGTTGTCCCCTTCTCTCCCTGACTTCAATTTTTCCCAGCATCAGGGTCTTTTCCAATAAATCAGTTCTTCCCATCAGGTGGCCAAAATGTTGGAGCTTCAGCTTCAGCATCAGTCCACAGAGTTGGGTACAACTAACACACAGAAACAATAAATTCAAATAGGTAACTCTTTTCTACTGTTGCCATTTTAACCACTATTTTTTTTTAATATTTATTGATTTGGCTGTGTGGGGTCAGAGTTGCAGCAAATGGGATCTCCAAACTTCTTTGCGTCATGTGAGATCTACAGTTGCAGCATGTGGGATCTAGTTTCCTGACCAAGGATCAAACCCCGGCCCCCTGCATTGGGAGCGTGTTATCTTAGCCACTAGACCACCGGGAAAATCCCCACTACTACTATTACTGCATACTTTTTTCTTGGAGGGCAAGGAACAATATATCATGTGACTTTCCCCTCTCCCAGAGAGCTAACTGCTGCTGCTGCTGCTAAGTCGCTTCAGTCATCTCCGACTCTGTGCAGCCCCATAGACGGCAGCCCACCAGGCTCCCCCGTCCCTGGGATTCTCCAGGCAAGAATACTGAGTGGGTTGCCATTTCCTTCTCCAATCCATGAAAGTGAAAAGTCAAAGTGAAGTCGCTCAGTCGTGTCCAACTCTTAGCAACCTCATGGACTGCAGCCTACCAGGCTCCTCCGTCCATGAGATTTTCCAGGCAAGAGTACTGGAGTGGGGTGCCATTGCCTTCTCTGAGAGAGCTAACAAATGCCTCCAAATAAATTAACAATAACTAACAATAATGAATTGTTCTCTTGATTGACATCTGATGAGGACAAGAAATTGAACATACAGAGAGAGCTGTGGAGAGAACAGAAAGAAGGAGCGGAAAAGGAAAGCATTTTAGTTTATTGTTATTGATATTCAATAACAACCCATTCTAATGCAACAGGTTCAGGGTCCACCCTGGACATCCTTATATTTAACAAGCACCCAAGGTGATTCTTACCAGCAGGCAAGTTTGGAAGGTTCTAATTCCCTACGTGATGCCACCGAGGCCAAGACCACAAGCTGAATCTCAGTGTGAGGCCAACTTCTCTGCTAGATTCACAGTCCAGAGACAGCACACCACCCCGACCCATATCAGCATCCAGCCCCCCCAAGAACACACCCTATGCAGATGGACCGAAAAGTCTGCACTCATCCACGTTGGCTATGTTTTCCTAAGACCCAGCCAAGTTCTTGCTATCCACACCCAGAGCTGCTGTCCGGCAGGACCAGGGAAAGCTCAGCCCAACCAGTTGTTTTTGCAGGCACTGCCAACCCTGCCTGTAACAGCCAAGGTAGGAGAAGCAGAAGCCGAAGGTTTTCCAGGGTCGATTATTCAACAAATCACAGGCAAAATGGCCCAGATGGTTCATTTTGGTTTTTAAAATCAACAGCCAAGACACTTTCAGCAGTTACACTTGGTCAGTGCAGGGGAAGCCCTCAGGGAAAAAAATAAAGATGGCAGTCATGTTCAAGTTACAGGCCGGGATTCCATTCTCCCTGGTTGACAAACGTTGCCCCATGCTGGCCTCCTCTGCTATCCCGCCTCCCTGCCTCCCTCCTCGAGAGATAGTTGTAGTCATTCACTAAGCCCTTGGCCTCCACACCACACCCCACCCCCAGCTTTCCCAGGATGCTGATGAAGGACAAAAGGGTGCTTCACCAACTTCCTGTCTCCGCCTTCCACTCCCTAGGCCCTGTCTCCATTGATTCAATCCGGAGCAATAAATCTGACTTTGTCACTCAAAACAAACAAACAAACGCTTTCCTGTTTAAATTCCATCCTCCCAGAAAATATCTTTTTGGACCATCTACCTCCTCTCATCAGATTTCTTTGGTCCCAGAAATACACCCCAAGAGGAACAGTGGAAAAGAATCCACCTGCCAATGCAGGAGACACAAGAGACACAGGTTCGATCCCTGGGTCGGGAAGATCACCTGGAATAAGAAATGGCAACCCACTCCAGTATCCTTGCCTGGAAAATCCCATGGACAGAGAAGCCTGGCAGGCTACAGTCCATAGGATCACAAAGAATCAGACATGACTGGGCACGCATGCACTCACACACACACACACCTCTTCTCTTTAATTCCACACCCCCATCCCTAGGCTTTGCATTAAGCTTTGATCCTATCCTCTACCTTTCTTCCCCTCTTTCTTTCCTCCTCCCACCTCAGATTGGACAAAATTCACCATGGCCATCATTAAATATTCTACATTTTTCTCTAAAATCTGGTCACATAACCTAAGGGCTTTGTCTCGTGGGAGCTCACCGTATCTATTACCTGGTTTGTCCCTATGCCAATCAAGAGAGGTGACAGACATTCCAAGAATGGTTTTCTTTTCCCCCAGATTCCTCTGAACCACAGTTTCTCCCTTTTGTCTTGCTTTGGGTTGCAAAGGGGGGAAGGCAGAGGGAGGAGCATCCTTTGAGGATCCTAGGGCTTCTCCCCTGACTACCCTTCTGCTCCAGCCAGCTAAACACCCTCCAATTCAGCACCCTTCCCATCCGGCTCTCCCTTCTTCGAGGACTTAGCCGCATAATTCCAATTTCCTTGTAAAAGAAGCTTAATAATATGATGATGATCAAGGGAAGGAGGATATGGCAAATGAGAAGGGAGAGGCCACATCACACTTGAGGAGCCAGTTCAGCCCAGAGGGGTGGAGAACCCTCGGGGGTGGAGGGGAAGGACTCACTCAACGTCCCACCCCCAACTCCTGGCCTCAGGGAACGTTTCATTTGCTAAATGAAGTCAGTGTGGCCCAGATGTTGGGCAGCTGCCTCTGGAAGCCGTTCTCGTGCTGAACTGCACAGAGGCCAAGGCATTGCGTTGGGCTGGCCTCGGCCATCCCGGCCTCCCTCTCGTTGATAAACACGGCCTCGCAGCTCCCGCTCCCCCTCCCCTCACCAGCCTGCCAGGGAGGTTGCCTTTTTAGGAAACTCAGCAGATGGGGGAGAGGAGCCAGACAAAGAGAACCAGGGCTCGGTTCAGAGCACTTCACAGAGCCACAGAGTGCGGGGACAGGCTGTCCTGACAGAGGGCACCTCAGGCGGCTGACACCCACCCAGGCCAGGAGTTCAGGTAACCACCTGCCGGGGACGAGGCCCATGACTCAGCCTCACACTCTGTAATCACTGGACCCTCTCCAGCCACACACACGCCCAGCCTTGCCAACTCCAAATTCCCATCCTAGCCACAAACACAGCCATCCCCTCAGACACACTCATTCCCCAGGGCCCCAGACACAACAAATCCACTGCCTAGACACAGCTAACCCTTTCCTGTCACCCTCCCGGCCTCACCAAATTGGCTCAGCTCCTTCCCTCATGAACACCTTCCCAAGAGAAGGAAGGAAGGAGAGAAAGAGAGAGGAGACAGTAAAGCCACGGGGCCCAATTGTCAGACAAGAAAGGGAGAGAAAAGGCCCTGACTAAACAACCCCACATGCAAGCGCAAGATCCGTCTGTCATTTGCCTTTTAAAAATTCTGGAATGTTCATAAGCCAGCATCCACTCTGTACCTATAACCCCCTTGTGCCTCCCTTTTTGTGACCTGAGGCCCAGCCTCCCAGGGGTGTTACACCCCAACAAAAACAAGCAAAGTGGTAAAACGGCCACAGGGGAGGCCAAGAGGTCCAGCCTACTTGCCTAAGGCCAGGGCCATGCAAGACACTCTGAACGGCATTCCCAGCGATAGCGCATGACAGCTCCCTTCAACATCCATCCATGGGAAGGCTTCTCCCTAGTGTTGCTCAGAAGGGACAAGGGCTCTTATACTTAGGAAGGAGGAGATAGCCCCAAGGGTCTGTTTCTACACAAAGGCAGCTAAGTCTGAGAAAGAAATAAAGTCAGATATCTGCTCCTTACCTCATCTGAGCACCAGGCACATGTGGGACTCACAGCCAGACATTGCTGGCAGGAGCTCACACCTCGTGTGGCACAGATGTTGGGCCCTGCAACAGAAAGACAGAGGTTTTAGCATCCAATTTCGCTTGACACAGTAACTGGCCTGCCTTAGCCTTGCCCACCTTTCCCAAATGCCCAAGTTTACAGCTCTCAGATGCACACAAATACACCTTCACCAGCCCATAGACACTTACCCAACATAGTTTGGGGAAAAAGAAGGAGAATGAGGAAAGTCAAAAGAAACTCATCACTGCTCTTAACTGATGAGGCTACAGTGATGGCAAGTGATAGAGCAAGTGTCAGATCATAACTGATGGAAAGGCTTTCATTGGGACTTCCCTGGTGGTTCAGTGGTTAAGAATCTGCCTTTCAGTGCAGAGGGTAATGGGTTTGATCCCTGGTAAGGGAACTAAGATCTCATATGCCACAGGGCAACTAAGCCCACACACCACAAGTACTGAGCCCAAGCCCTCTAGAGCCTGCATACCGCAACTAGAGGGAAGTCAGCACACCACAACGAAAGATCTCATGGTGCCACAGTTAAGACTGGATGCAGCCAAATAAATAAATATTAAAACACACACACAAAATTAGATTTAATAAAGGCTTTAACAACTGATTTAACACCTACATTGTACAAATAAAAATCTGAGGTCCAGAGCCATGGTAATTACTTTAATGATTTATTCATAGCCACTACACAGGGAATTCAGAGCCTGGATGAACTAATATTAACACACAGCCTAAATATGGGGGTAGGGGGTGACAGCCATGGCAGTGTCCAACTGGACCATGAGGGGAAAGCAAATCTTCTGAAATCTTCTCAAGCTTCCCAATACATATATCTTGGGATGCAAGCATAGAATGCTTTAGGGAGAACTAAAGAAATACTAGAAAAAGTTGACTGATATAAGCTGGAAGAACACGGAATTTTGGAATTAGAAAGCCTGTATTTGAATTCTGAATGCTTTGCTAACTAGACATGTCATGACCTCAGTCAACCTGGTGAACCTCCACAACGCTGCTAATATCTATCTCACAGGATTTGCACAAGGAATTCACTGAAGTAAAGGAGAAGCATTGGGTACACTAAAAAATGTCATTCAAAATGACACTGTTAAGGTTAAATCTCCTTGCTCAGGACTATTGACATAGAAAGTAGAAGAGATGGGTCGAAACTTTCTGGAACACCAGAAGAGAACCTAACATTCCTTTTTTGAAGAAATCTCTGATTTTAATCATAGAGACCTTGACTTTTTGTCACTACACTTGCAGTGTCTAGAAAGCCGTAGATGCTCAATAAATTGCTGCCGCTGCTGCTACTGCAACTAAGTCGCTTCAGTCATGTCCAACTCTGTGCGACCCCAGAGACGGCAGCCCACCAGGCTCCCCCGGCCCTGGGATTCTCCAGGCAAGAATACTGGAGTGGGTTGCCATTTCCTTCTCCAATGCATGAAAGTGAAAAGTGAAAGTGAAGTCGCTCAGTCATGTCTGACTCTCAGCGACCCCATGGACTGCAGCTCACCAGGCTTCTCCATCCATGGGATTTTCCAGGCAAGAGTACTGGAGTGGGGTGCCATTGCCTTCTCTGCAATAAATCGCTACTGAATTCCAATAACATGGAAGGGTAAAGACCCCTCAAGTCTGATTATATCAGAATTCTGAGAACTGGTTTCAAATTACCTCAGTTCAATTGAAGACTGTGAACAGTCTTCAAACTGTCAAAGGCTGCAGAAAAAGTTGAGGGAGGAACAGAGACAACCAGAGGGATGAAAAGCATTCCATAAGAAGTCCAGCCAGGAAGTAAACCACAGACATTCACCATCCTCCGTGTTCCCCACAGCTTAGCCTTCCTGGCCTCAGTCAGGTAAACCTTCTCTTCCTCCAGGGCTCCCAGGAAGGCCTTTTCCAGTACAGTCAAGCCCCCACATCCATGGGTTCCACATCCGCAGATTTAAACAACCAAGCGTCAAAATATATACAGAAAAAAAAAATTCCAGAAAGTGCCAACAAGCAAAACTTGAATTTGCCATGTGGCAGCAACTATTTATCTACATTGGATTTACAATTATTTACATAGCATTCACATTGTAAGGAACGTAGGATGATTTATAGAATACAAGAGTATGTGTGTTATACGTCAACACTAAACTATTTTTATAAGGGATTTAAGCATCCTCAGATTTTGGTGGTCAAGGGAGCCTGGAATAAATCCCCTGCAGATCCCAAGGAACAATTGTGCAAAGAATAGAATGAGGGAGACTTCCTTCCTGTGCATGCGTGCTAAATCGCTTCAGTCATGTCTGACTCTGTGTGACCCCATGGACTGTAGCCCTCCAGGCTCCTATGTCCATGGGATTCTCCAGGCAAGAATACTGGAGTGGGTTGCCATGCCCTCCTGATTCCTGACCCAGGGATCAAACCCAAATCTCTTATGTCTCCTGCATTGGCAAGTGGGTTCTTTACCACTAGCGCCATCTGGGAAGCCCAGACCCCTTCCTGATATGACTCAATTATCCTGACAATTTCTTTATCCAATTTTCTGAATTGGTCCCTTGTCCTTAGTTGGTAAGACCAGCAAATATATTTGAGGGGAAATTATCCTCATCATTGGGATGTTTCCCCAGTGTCCCTTGAACTTCTTACAGAGCTGGGTATCTCAGGTCACTTTATAATACTATGACTGAACTCCCTTTCAACATCTGGGGGGCAGGGGGGACAGAAAATGTGCACGTATACACGTACACACATACACACGATATTGTTAAAAGAAATTATCCAAAATGTGGAACTAGGCAAAGGGAGTACTGGGTGACTTTTCAAGGTAATGCAAGGGGTTGACCAGTAGCCTCACCATGCTAAGGGGTTATATAATTTCAGGGGTGTGTATCTTTGTTTGACCTCTATTGATTAGGATATCTTATAGTCCTATAAGAGTAGAGGTTGGCCTGTAGAAAATAAACAACAATGGATATAATTCTTGAAGAGAATGATGTATATGATTCTTATCCAACAGCAATGCAAATGACTTCTGTCTAGTAGCAAAGATAACCACCAGAGGTTAAGGTTTATTGCTTTGTTGAACATTAACCAATCTTGAATCTATTGGGCAACTGATTTCAGCATTCCATTGACTGACTGACTGTAACTCCCTTTCTTGAATTCTCTTTTAAACTAGTCAACATCTTACTGGTTCTCTCATTAAGTTGAATGAAATCTTTGACAGGTGTTCATTTTATTGGACTTCCCTGGTGGCTCAGATAGTAAAAAAACCTGCCTGCAATGTGGGAGACCTGGATTCTATCCCTGGTCAGGAAGATCCCCTGGAGAAGGGGTAACCCACTCCGGTATTCTTGTTTGGAGAATTCCATGGAGAGAGCAACCTGGTGGGCTACAGTCCATGGGGTCACAAAGAATCAGATACAACTGAGCAGCTTTCACTTTCACTTCATTTTATAGTTGCACTCGAATCATACTTTTAACTCTAAAAATTACACTGCAACAGTATCCAGCTCGGGACAGAGTGACCTAACAGAAGCAGTACACATACAATCAGTACATTGTGGTTCTGAGTCACCCACTAATAATATAGTCTTGGATGAGTCATTTAATGGGGCTTCGTAGGTGTCTCACTGGTAAAAGAATCCACCTGCCAATGCAGGAGACGCAGGAAAAGTGGGTTTCATCCCTGGGTCAGGTAGATCTCGTGGAGTAGGAAATGGCAACCCACTCCAGTATCCTTGCTTGGAGAATCACGTGGACAGAGCCTGGCGGGCTACAGTCCATGGGGTCACAAAGAGTCGGACATGACTGAGCGCACACACATACAAACAGAGCAAATTGCCAAGTACTGGACTAGGTCAGTTTTGTTTTGTTTTTTAAGCAACTGAGCTCATTTCTCCAAATTATGCCTAGAATTCTGATACAAAACACACAAATGCGTTGATACAGTGCCTTGGACAATTGAAATTTTCATTGTTCTCTGAAAAACACTAGATTATATGTGGAATCTTTGAAGCGCCTCCTGGAAGCCCCACGTTTCCTCAGAGCCCTGGGTCTGTCTAACTTCAAAGGCCTTTCTCAACTCGAAAATTCTGCAAGTCACATGCCACTGTAAGCTCATGAGTAACCTCTATGACTCCAGCCTCTGACTGACTACAGCCTAAGTGTGTGATACAAAGGCTGCAAGGTGGAAATTACAGCAGTAGTTCCAGGTCTGGCCCTAAGGCATCAAGGCCATCTCTGAGTTGGGACAGCCTTCAGCCATGTACTGCCTCTAATGGGAGAAAAGCAGCCAGTCTTCCCAGAGCTGCCAGAGTCAGAATGACAGAGTGTTCAGAACCCACAATGCATCCAGGAGACCTCTCCCTGCCAAGGCTGCCTGGCCTTCTCTTAGCTCTCTTCTCAGCCAGATGTGAACTCCTTACTGCCTTATTGGAAGAGTTCTGAGAAAAACATAGCCTGCATTATTTTAGGCATCCCTTTTTGAAGTTTTCATGAGAACCAGCATCCAGGGGAGTAATTCTGGACATAAGCACCACGGATTTCCAGTAGGGAAATGAGGGACAAGATAGAAGAGAGAAGAGGACCAACCAAGGGAGTTGTGCATGCCGTCAAATTATTTTTTGAAAACTTTTCCCGGTCTATCCATTTAGCCCTCCATTCATTCCCAAATTAGCATTTCCCATGAATCCTTGACTTGTTGCCACAAAAGAACGCCTTACCAGATGTGAAATAAACAACAGCAGGCCCCTCCCAGTGAACGGGCGGTCCCTGACCCCAGAGAATGAGATGAGCTGCCAGGGGTAGTTCCTTAGGAAGTTATGTCTGGGGAGTCATGGTTACCCAGTTCCCCTTACCCATCCTCTGTGTAATGAATCACAGGTTGATTTCATGAGAGCAATGATTCCCCCTTCTCCCCAGAATGCCCCCCACCAAGACCTGCCACCAAGGGCAGGTTCCCTGGAACGCAGTGGCTGAAAGCAACTGACTCATCAGAAGTCCTGCGCCTGACTGTGCTGATTCAGTGAGCTGCTGCTTTGAGGCCACCCCTCCCCTGCAAACATGTGGAAGGAGTTTAGGCCTGTTTCCAGTCATTCATAAGGCCTCTTTTCTTACTCAGTCTCAGAGGGCCAGGTTCAGCCCTTGCTGAAGAATGAGGGACCTTCATTAGAACTTTGTCCCTGAAACGAATTAACAACTCCCACCACCCATTTCTTCAGACAGCTTAGCTAGAGCAAGGCAACAAGGTCAGGTTGGTCCCATTCCTCCCAGGGTAGTTATAAGTGAAACAACCCCTGTCACACTCTGAGCACAGCAGCTGGCAAAAACAGAAGCACCCTATAGAGGCTGTTGCTGCTATGGTTGCCATTTCTTTGTTTATTTTGTGTTGGTGTATAGCTGATTAATAATGTTGTGGTAGTTTCAGGTGGATAGCAAAGGAATTCCGTCCTACATATGCATGTATCCATTCTCCCCCAAACTCTCCTCCCATCCAGGCTGCCACATAACACTGAGCAGAGTTCCCTGTGCTATGCAGCAGGTTCTCGTTGGTTATCTATCTGACGCTATTGTTTTTGTTGTTGATGTTTTTATCCTGAGTCCCAAGCAGTAGAAGGCAGGTGATCAAAAATCCAGTCTAGAAGGGATGGTCAAGAAAAGAACGCCAATTAGAAAAGATAGATGAGATTAGCCAAGAATGTTGCCTGGAAAGTAGAAGTAGAAGGCTGTGGTTTGACACATCAGATCAATTCACAGAACCAGAAGAGAGACAAAGAGTGGGAAAAATAGAGGGAAAAAAAGAGGAACAAGGAAGGGAGTTGGAACCAGTGGAAGTTATTAATGCGTCAATGAGAGCTATTTCAGGGATATGTTGTCCAATGAGACAGGATGTCAGCATTCAGGAACAGGCCACCCTCGTGAGCCCTCTGAGAGGGCTCAAAGGGAGGGGTGTTCAGTGGGAAGAAAGGATGATCCACACTGCTAACACTACAGATGTCTCTCCTACTGTCTGCCAGGGAAGCGTTCCGGCCCTGCCAGTGACCTTTGATTGGTGATTTCCTAAACAGGTTCACGGGGACACTGGGTGACTCAGGAGGTGCCTGACCTTCCATTGCAGTCACCTGGCTGAGTGAGTCATGCAAGAACAAAACATATCCTAACTGCACAGTGCATGCAACAAGTTGTTTCTCTGGAGCACGTTGTTAAGAAAGTTTACTTTATTTTGGTTCTTTTGTTACATGTAACAGCAGCTCAGTGAGCCAAGGAAGGGGAAGAAGACAGGAAGGTAGAGTTCAAGGTAACACAGTGCTCTGAACAGAAAGCTCCAGTAAGCATCACCCAAAGCAGTAGGGAGTCCAGATTGCCATACAGGTGCGTGTGTGCATGCTTAGTGGATTGGTCAAGTCCAACTCTTTGCTATCCCATGGACTGTAGCCCACCAGGCTTCTTTGTCCTTGGGATTTCCCAGGCAAGAGTACTAGAGTGGGTTGCCATTTCCTACTCTAGGGGATCTTTCTGACCCAGGCATCAAACCAGCATCTCCTGCACTGGCAGACAGATTCTTTACCACTGAGCCACTTGGGAAGCCCAACCATACAGAAAGCATCCTGATTTCAGAGATTTTCCCATTTTTTTTTTTTAAAGTGTATCAGAGACAATTAAATATGGTACTTAACATCTGAAGATATTTGTGTACAATTTGCCTTAACCAATATTAAAATGTGTTATAGGTTGAATTGCATCCTCACAAAAGACATATTGAAGTCCTAATTCCCAGGACCTATGCCTATGACCTTATTTAGAAATAGGATCTTTGCATATGTAATCAAAATGAGCTCATGAAGGTGGACACTAATCCAATATGACTGATGTCCTTATAATAAGAAAACATCAGGTGAAAACATAGAGAGAATACCACCCTGTGAAGACAGAGGCAGAGGTTGGAGTGATATAGCTGGAAGACAAGGAACACCAAGCATTGCCAGCTACAACCAAAAGCTAGGAAGATACCAGGAAAGAGTCCATCCCAGTGTCTCAGAGGGAGCATGGCCCTGTTGACACCCTGATTTCGGATTTCTAGCCTCTAGAGAATAAACTTCTGTTGTTTTAAGTCACCCAGTTACAGCAGCCCTAAGAAGCTAACGTAAAATAGGTTTGCATTTCTGTAGCATATATGACATGATTTTGAGGAACACTGACCTGAAATACTTTGCATGATTGAGAAAAGCCAGCCTAGACTGAACATTTTGCAATGGTTAATCCACCTATGGATAACAGAAAAGTGGTCACTTGACTTATATACTTTTCTACTAAGATGTATCAATGACGTTGCCATTTATTCACCCACTCATTTACCTGACAAAAACTCATTGAGTACCTGTGTCCAGCACTCTGCTAAGCTGGAGACACGCTGATGAACTAAACAACCGCCCTACTCTCGTGGAGCTTAGAAAATCAAACACGCTCAACAGAAAACCAAAACACACACAAGCGAAAAGTACTCAAATGCATTAAGAAAATAGACTAGGGCTGACTCATGATGATGTGTGGCAAAGGCAGACACAATATTGTAAAGCAATTATCCTTCGATTGAAAGTACATAAATTTATTCTTAAAAAAGAAAATAGAGCAGGATAAAGCATCAGTGAGGGGAGGATGTCAAGTGGTCAAGGGACTTCCCTGATGGTCCAGTGGTTAAGAATCCACCTGGCGATGCGGGAGACTCAGGTTCAATCCTTGATCTGGAAACTAAGATCCTACATGCTACAGGACAAACTAAGCCAGAGCACTACAAGGAAAAGTCCCGCATGATGCAACGAGGATTCTGAGTGCTGCAACTCAGACCTGATGCAGCTAAATAGATAAATAATTCTTTTTCAAAAGTCAAGAAAGGCCTCTCTGAGTGATATTTCAAAATCACTAAGGAGTGAATCATAGGAAGATCTAGAGGACAAGTACTCCAGAAAAAACCTGCAACAGCTAGATGGACCTCAGCCTCTTTAAGAAACAGTAGGGAGAGACAGGGAAGAGGAGCTAGGTGGAGAGGTGCCTGGAAATGCAGTCAGGAACCATAATACTGGGAAGCCGTAGCCACGCTACGGAGTGTGGCCATCATCCTCCATGTGGTGGGAAGCCGCTGGCGGACTGTGAGCCGAGATGAGCAGGAAAAGATCATCCTGGCCACTGAAAAGAGGGGAGACAGTAGGGGAGCAAGACCAGAAAGAGACCAGTTAGGAAGCATGACAATAATTCAGGCATCAGGACTTACCTCGTGCTCCAGTGGTTAAGAACCCACCTGCCAATGCTGGGGACACAGGTTCAATCCCTGATGCAGGAAGACCCCACGTACCCCAGGACGACTAAGCCCACTGCCACAACTACTGAGCCCATGTGCCATGAGCCTCTGCTCCGCTACAAGAGAAGCCACCACCGTGAGAAGGCCATGCATCTCGACAAAGAGTAGCCCCCGCGGGCTGCAACTAGAGAAAGCCTGCTTGCAGCAGCAAAGGCCCAGCACAACCAAAATTAAATAAATAAATAAAATTTTAAAATAGTAATCCAGGCATTAGAGGTCAGGGGATTGGATTTGGATGGTAGTGGTGTTCATGGTGTGGTTAGACCCTAGATGTACTCTGAGGATTTGCTGATCCAGTGGTATGAGGGGCAAGACCCAAAAACAGGAAAGATTTTGCCATGAGCAAGTGGATCCCTTTGGACAAAGTTCAAACGTGTTGACCACTGGCCATGCCCTTCACTGACCCTTTTTCAGCCAGTAGTCCCCGTCCTTATAAGTGAAGCCAGATCATGTCTGCTTATCATCTCCAACTGGTGTAATTAGGTAGCCATGCGCTGAACACCGCATAAAAAGGACAGAGTCCTGTCTTCCATGTAATTGCCATCCAAAATTAACACCTGACCCCTGGAACACTAACACCCTGAGGGCAGGAGGAGAAAACAATGAACATTGTGTGTGTGGGGGGGACAAAGAGAAGATACATGTATATGTATAGCTGATTCACTTTGCTGTACAGCAGAAACACAACATTGTAAAGCAACTAAACCCCAGTTTCAAAAATAATGAAGGTTATTATTGTGTAACAGTGGATGTGGTGAGAGAAGCATGCAGACAGCAGGCAGGAGACCTTTAACCACTCCACCGGCTGTGTGACCTCAAGCACATCCCCTCATCTCTCTGGTGCTCTCAGGTCCTGTGACTCTGAGTCTCTGTCACATTCCTGTTCAAGAACTTATCATTGCTCCCTTGTGTTTAACAGGTCTAACCCAACCACATCAGCCAAGCACTGTGACCCTCAACAACTGCTTCCTTTCCCCCCACAGAGTTGTTACAATTCAATGAGATAACATGAACCATCAATAGTGGATGCTCAGGCACAGACATAGAGAAAAGACTTGTGGACACAGCAGGGAAGCGGGAGGATGAATTGAGAGTAGCATTGATATATACACACTTAGCTGTTGTTGTTCAGTTGTTAAGTCGTGTCCAGCTCTTTTGCAATCCCATGGACTGTAGCCCACCAGGCTCCTCTGTACATGGGATTCTCCAGGCAAGAGTACTTGAGCGGGTTGGCATTTCCATCTCCAGGGGATCTCCCCGACCCACACTACCATGTGTAAATTGGATAGCCAGTGGGAAGCCACTGTATGGCACAAGGAGCTCAGCTCAGCACTCTGTGATGACCTAAAGGGACGGGATGGGTTGGGAGGGAGGCTCAAGAGGAAAGGAATATATGTATACATATAGCTGATTCACTTTGTCATATAGCAGAAACTAACTCAACAATGTAAAGCAATTATACTCCAATTTTAAAAATAGAAAAAAAAAATTAGTGGCTCCTCAGTAAATGTTGGTTTCCTTCCTCCTTACCTTCATGCCAATCACTTCCTGCACTAGGAATGCCCATCCCCACACATTCCCCACCCACCTCAGGGGCAGATGAGAGAGGGCCCTTGGTCTCTACAGGATACAGTGAAGAATCACTGGCCGGGAGACAGGAGCCCTCAGGGCTAGACTCCTCCAATGCCACAAAGCTAGCTGTATGATCTTGAGCAAGTCACTTTGCCTCTCAGGACCTCCCTTTCTGCTTCTCCATAAAACAAACAGGACTAAATTAGTGATTTTCACAGTGCAGCCAGCCCTGAACGTATATCTTCCAGGCAGAAAATATCAGTAGGCTAATCCTCTAGGAAGCCTAGCATCCCAGGGCCCAAGATCCCTCTAATTTTATACACATGTCTATTTCTTCCTAATGTCCTAACTAACTAACATTTCATTCAAATGCTGCATTTCAAGTTCTGGAAAATTTTATCAGCACAAGACCCACCTCCTATCTGACTCACTCAATATAGAAAAGAGGCAAGCCTGTACCAAGCTCTGTTTGAGGCCCAGCCAAGCAGTGCCCTTTTGGTGACCTCCTTAGCTTCTCTGGTGGCTCAGCTGGTAAAGAATCTGCCTGCAATGCAGGAGATGTGGGTTCGATCCCTGGGTCGGGAAGATCCCCGGAGAAGGGAAAGGCTACCCACTCCAGTATTCTAGCCTGGAAAATTCCATGAACTGTATAGTCCATGGGGACACAAAGAGTCGGACACGACTGAATGACATTCACTTCACTTCACTTGGCATTTGACTGTTCAGTTTCATTACTTTCCTTCCTCCAGCTCATATCTTGTGGTCATATCTGCTATATCTGGTGGCACCAGCCCTTGCTGCCAGCCTGTCTTGGTAGGAAGGCAAATCGGTCCCACCATTTCGAGGACAATTTGGAAAAGCTATAAAAATTTGAATTTAAAATATTCGTGTCCTTTGACTCAGGAATTTTAGTTTAAGAAATTCAGCCTTAGAGACATTTGAACAAAGGTGCATAATAATGAACAAGGATGTCCCCTGCAGCTTTATCTGTAGTAAAAGATAATTGGGGGTGATCCCAATGACTACCAACAGGGACTTGGTTAAGAAAATTCAGATATATCCATATAATAATATGCCTTTGGGCTAGACTGACAGCTCTTGGAATAAACAGTAATAGAAAGCCATAAACTGATATAAAAAGATGCCCATGGTATATTATTAAGTGACAATGATGCAACTGTGAATGATTCTGCTTGAGAAACAACAATAAAGATAAATAATTATATACAGTGGAAATATACATGGGAAAATATTTCCTTAAAAATTTATTTATGGAAATAAAATTTCCATATACATAGGAAAGAATTCTGGAGTAACTGCCAACAGTGGTTATCTTACACCCATCATTTAAAAGTGGACATTTAATTTCCAAATACATGGGATTTTTAAAGTATCTTTGATATTAATTTCTCATTTAAATGCTTTCTTCTCTGCAATCACCCTCTGTGTCTCTTTAGTCTTCTAACTTTATTGAAGCTTTCAATAGCTAAGTCAAGGATCTCTCTTGGTAAATGTCACACTGCACTTGAAAATATGTTGGCTATCTTCAAATATCTCGATATTGATCTCTAACATAATTCCACAATAATAAAAGAACAGACTCTGCATGATTTCAATACTGAAATGTTTGTACCTGATCTTATGTCTCTGGATATGTTTCAGTGTCTCCTGGTTTCTGGTCTATGGGAACTTGACTAGAATTTGTACCCCACTGTTGTGTGAAAATTTTATAAATCTTTTTTTTAATTTTTAAAATTTATTTATTTTTTAATTGAAGGATAATTGCTTTACAGAATTTTGTTTTTTTCTGTCTGTAGAAATCTTAATTATGTTGAATTGCTTCATAGTGCTTTTCAGGTCTACTTCTGTTTATTCATTCTATTAATTTTTGAGAGTTTGATATGAAACTCCAACTAAAAATCTTAATTTATCTACTTAAAAAATAAGTGCAATATACAGTGGAACTATATGTAACGTTGTTCTATTTTCCAAGTCTCCTGTAAATATGTTATCATAATTTCATAATTTAAAAAATAAAAAACTATAATTCAAAAAAAATTTTTAAGTGGTTATCTTTAAGGACAAGACTACAAGGCACTTGTACTTTTTACATTATTCTATATTTGCACTGCTTGACTTTTTTGTAATTTATTTTTTGGTCATGGAGCGAGGTTTGCAGGATCTTAGTTCTCTGACAAGGGATTAAACCTGGACCACCGCCATGAAAGCCCTGAGTCCTAACCACTGGATGGACAGGGAATTCCACTGACTTTTTTTTTTCCCCCCACAAAAAGTTGAATTACTTTTATAAGCTAAAAAAAAAAAAAAAAACTATATATATATATATATATATATATATATATACACATATATATAAAGCTATTTTTACATATCCTCTGTTCTGCCTCAGTCTCTAGATTTGCATTCATTTAAATGTAGGTTCTCCAGAGCATGCCAGGCTCTATACAAATGAGCACCTTCAGTGTCAAAACCTGGTAACCTCTTGGAATCCCAAAGCTCAAGGGAAACTCCAGAAGAACTCGGTCCAGCCCATTCCCACAGTCCTCAGGAAACTCCTAGGGGAGAGTGTGGTCTGTTCTCAACCTGTAGGAGTCCTAGAAGGAGACACCACACTCCCCTACCACTCTGGTGCGCTCACCAGTCACTCAGTCGTGTCAGACTCTTTGCAACACGTGCAGTGTAACCTGCCAGGCTCCTCTGCCCTGGGACTTCCCAGCCAAGAATACTGGAATGGGTTGCCATTTCCTACTTCAGGGGATCTTCTGGACCCAGGGATCGAACCAGGGTCTCCTGAGTCTCCGGCATTGACAGACAGGTTCTTTACCACTGAGCCGCTCGGAAAGCCCACTTGACTGTGTGTTTGTCAAAACGCACAGAACTGAACACCTACAAAGAACGCACTTCACTGTACATAAATTATACTTCAATAAACTTAAAAAAAAAAAAAAAGTGTTCCTGGTGATACTGTGCATGGAGAGAAAGGCAGATTTTATCAATTCTTTGCTGCAGAGTCTCCCATTTGAAAAACACCAGCAGTTCACTCCCAAGAAGGACAGGCAGCTTCATTCCTCTGCTTCCACTTGCTTTTCCACTCGTGACCTGAGCTTCATCAGCCACGATAACCACTCCACTCAGAAAGGGCCAGGGGTCAGGAGTGAAGCAGCAGGCCAGCTCTGTGGGCAGCAGAGGGGGATGGGTCAAACTAAGCGGTCGATCCCCGAAGCTGCTCAGTCATTCCCTCAGTTAATTGTCTGTCTGCTGATTCATGAGTTGTGGTTCCTGCAGGCATGCTTTCTGGCTATTCCTGCCAAAAAGGACAGAAGGAGTCTTGGGTCTGGGAGGGAATGATAACCAGAGATCTTGAGCTGGGTGGGGAGTTGCAGAGGAGGAATTTCTACTAGGAAAGTCCAGAGTCATATCCTAACTCCCCCTCCTCCCCCTGCCTCCTTGTCTCATTTATGCTGTCCCCAGGAGACCTCTGCCACTCACACTCACAATTTTGGAGTGAGTTTCACAATTTCACAAACTGTGAGATTTCCACCAATTTCACAAGGTGGAAAGGAGAAAGTTGCCCTCCCATGCATATTCCCCCAGAAGACAAGGACAAAGGCAGACACTTCACAGATGATCCCCTGAGTTTCCAGGACCTTCAGAGGAGAGGTCTAAATGGCACAAGAGTGTTGGGGTCCAAGTGCCCAAAGAACTCATGGTCTCGACTGTATTCTAATATCCTCCAGAATGCCCAGAGGGAGTATTTGAGGATCGTCTATGAATGAATGCAGATATTCAAATATTGGATATCTTAAGGTGAGGCACATCTCAAGATGCCTTTCCATAGGTACGTATTTTGTACCTATGTACCACTGCACATAGAGGACTGAACAAAGTAGGCGGATCCTTCTTCTCAAATCCTGTGAATGTATTTTACTTTCCTCTTTTCCCAGGGACAGGACTTAAAGTTTTCTTGTGGATAAAGCAAATGTATGGGGTGAGACCCCTCACTCCCCCTTGGGCTCTTCTGTGAGCTCTTGCTGGGTCAGAGCAGCTGAGATATACCAATGCAGAATGGGTTGAAATAAGGAAGAGTCCCTGGAGGAGGGCATAGCAATGCATTTCAGTATTCTTGCCTGGAGAATTCCATGGACAGAGGAGCTTGGCAGCCTATAGTCCATAGGGTCACAAAGAGTCGGACACGATCAAAGTGACTTAGCACTTATGCACACCCCTATCACAGAAGCGTGGGTCTCATTCTAGGAACTTGAATTGTATGCATGGATGAAGCACTAACAGTCTAACCTCCAAAACACTGTAGTTACCATGGACAAGAAAAATAATGACAGGAGTGGTTAACATTTATTGAAAACTTATTTTGTGCCTTTATTTCATTTAATCGGTACAATTGTAGAAGTACTAATTCCTCCACTCTATAGAGGAGGAAACAGAGGACGTAAGAGATTAAGTCACTTGTCCAAGGTAAAACAGATAATGAGGAAAAATTAAGAACTACACCCACATCTAGTGGCAGCCTGGATGAGAGGGGAGTTTGGGGGAGAATGGATACATGTATACATTTGAGTCCCTTTGCTGTCCATTTGAAACTATCACAACATTGTTAAGCAGCTATCAGATCAGATCATTCGCTCAGTCGTGTCCGACTCTTTTCGACCCCATGAATCGCAGCACGCCAGGCCTCATACGCCAATACAAATAAAATGTTAAAAAAAAAAAAAAAGAATTAAACCCACATTTGATTGGCTTTAAACCATAGCTGGACCCCCCAAGTGGTACTAATGGTAAAGAACTCACCTGCCAATGTAGGAGGCTCAAGAGATGCAGGTTTGATCCATGGGTCAAGAAGATCCCCTGGGGGAGGGCAAGGCAACCCACTCCAGTATTCTTACCTGGAGAATTCCACAGACCAGAGGAGCCTGACGGGCTACAGTCCATAGAGTTGCAAAGAGTCAGACATGACTGAAGTGACTTAGCACGCACACATTCAAACCACAGCTGTCCCTTTCCCCAGCCAAAAATCTCCCTACTATGTCTCTCCAGGCTCTGAGAGTTCCTTTCAGCTGGAGAGTTTTAGATTATAAATTCAGGAGGAGAAATCAGCACCTCAGCTCAGAGCTAATCAAATTAGAAAACAAACCTGTTATTCAGTAGGTCTTAGGTTAGAATAAAGGCCCATATTTGGGGAAGCCACAAAACCCAATATTTCTTGAGTGAAGTTAAAAAGATCATCTTTGCACATGAATTTCAAAACTCAAATCTACCACCAAACCACGTCTCTTCTCCCCTTACCAGACTCTCCCACCCTGGGACAGCCTTTCTGTGACATCCCCATCTAGTCTGTGTCCCTTCGACACTGTATTCCAACAGAGCTCTCCTACTTTCATCCTGTATCTGCCTCCCAGGGATCTGATGATCCCTGCAACCCAGTCATAAACACTCGAGTAAGGAGGGTGTGAAATATAACCGAAAATTTAATTTATTTATTTGGCTGCACTGGGTCTTACTTGAGGCATGCAGGATCTTTAGTGGCGGCAAGTGAATTCTTAACTGCAGCATGTGGGATCTAGTTCCCCAACCAGGGATCAAACCTGTGCCCCTTGCAATGGGAACCCAAAGTCAGCCACTGGACCACCAGGGAAGTCCCGAGCCCATACTCTTAAATATGACTCTACCCTGCCTCTCAATGGTTCTCTGGGGTTAGCTAGCTCAGCATAGCCCATCACCACTCTGGAATCACTCCAATCAGTTATGAACCTGTGAACAGATCCCCAAGAGAATAATTAATGTAAACTTAGGTATGTCAGCGCAGTAGAATCCTATACAGATCATTACAACTGTGTAAACCAGATCAACAAAAAGTATACTAAAAGCGAGGGGTGGAGAGAGAGACAGCAAAATAACAAATGCACTCTTCATCTTCACCAGCTGAGCCAAGCACCATGCTAGACTCTATCTCATATTATCTTACTTCTGAAACTGTAAAAATACATAATGATTAGATTCAGAAATCATTCAGAAATTCAGAAAACTGTAGACGTGAAAAGAAGGTAAAAAATGTTTTAAGTTCACGGAAGCAGGCATTGCTGCAGGAGAACGCCGAGTTGCCTCCAGACGTCTCCATTCAGACAGCATCTGAACCAAGGCTCTAACCTCTCCCAGGGTGGAATGCTGGAGATTCATAATTCTGGGCCATAGTCATCGGGCCACTCACTGCAGGCTAAAGATATCAGTTGACTTGTTTGAGCATCTACTACATGGGAAGCTTCTGCAGCAATAACTTAAACAGACCCCTATGTATTATCTGTAACTCCTTCATCAAGTTGTGGATCATAAATTGTGGTGATGATCTCATGAGTCTATACTTATCTCAAAATTCAAGTCATATACATTAAATATATACAGCTTTTAAAATGTGGATCCTACCTCAATAAAGTGTTGTTTTTTTTAAGATACTGTTGCCCTATCCTGGACAATCTGTTATACATACAGGAGTCTTAAAGGAAGTCATCCAGTATTTCCTGACGCATTTAGCAATAAATCTTAACCTTCTGTAGGATCTAAATTGTCTTACCATGAAAATGTGAAATTGAAAGTCACTCAGTCCTGTCCGATTCTTTGCGACCTCATGGACTATACAGTCCATGGAATTCTCCAGGCCAGAATACTGGAGTGGGTAGCCTCTCCCTTCTCCAGGGGACCTTCCCAACCCAGGGATGGAAACCAGGTCTCCCACATTGCAGGCAGATTCTTTACCAGCTGAGCCACAAGGGAAGCCCAAGAAAATTGGGAGTGGGTAGCCTGTCCATTCCTGACCCAGGAATCGAACCAGGGTCTCCTGCATTGCAGATGGATTCTTTACCAACTGAGCTATCAGAGAAGCCCAAAGCTGGCTTGGTAGTACTGAATTCTTTTAGCTTTTGCTTGTCTGTAAAGCTTTTGATTTTCCATTGAATCTGAATGACAGCCTTGCTGGTAGAATATTCTTGTTTGCAGATTTTCCCCTTTCATCACTTGAAACATATTGTGCCACTTCCTTCTGGTCTGCAGAGTTTCTGCTGAAAAATTAGCTGGTAACCCTACGGCTGGGAGGTACTACTCTTTGCACTAAAAGTAGGTATATGCACACTTGTGCGTCCTCTGCAGAGAAACGCCGCAGTGGACCAAGAGACAGAGTTCTCCCTGGGAGGGTCACCCGGGTACCAGAAAGACCACGGGCAGCAACCTGGGCTGTGCCCCTCCCAGCACCAATGAGGTCGAATGCCAACTGCCCTGGCAGCTGATAGTGCGTGTGCGGCAGCAAAAGAGACAAAGCCAGGGAGCCAAGCCAGCTCCGGGGACCCCTGGCGAGGCTGTTGGCCCACAGTGGAGAGTGTTCGGATGCTGGGTTTGTCCCGGAAGCGGAGGCTACTGCCCCCACCCTAGGACACTGTAGGAGGTAGAGCTCTCGTCCTCCTCCTAATCGCTCCCGCGGGGAGCCTCCAAGTAAAAACTAAATACACAAAAACTTGGGATAAAGTGTACACAAAGAGAAAGAGAAATGACGAGTAACCGGTAAGTCTGCGCGCACACGCTCTCGTTTGAGAAGGGACAACCGCATCCCTCTGCAAACGCAGGGGAACAGCACCGGGAAGCTCGCCCGGGCTCCGGAAGCCACTCTGCCTTCGCACGGCCGGGACCACCTGCGAGGCGCGCAGCCGGGACTGAACTCCGGGCTCAGAGATGCGCCCACCGCGCCGCTCACGTGGAGATCGCCCGGGACAGCCGCCTAACTCGGCTTAAGAGTTAGTTGGGTGTCCCGGTGGACAAGCCCCTAGGTAGTGGCTCGCCCTGGCCGCAGTGGAGCCCGGAAGGTCCCCAGCTCCCAGCTCCGACGGCTCCAGCCTGGCCCCGCGCACTCTGAGCGCAGGGGCGCAGGACCCACCCGACCGACTTCCCCGCTCAACGTCTGCTCTGTACACTCGGCCGCGGCAGGACGCGCGGCGCGGCTCACCCGAGACCTGGGTCCCCACCGCGCGGGAGCCCCACTCACCTCCGACGCCGACGCCCGCCAGCGCCCCCACCACCAGCACCGCTGCCCAGAGCCGCCGCGCTCGCATCTCGTCTGCCCGCCGCCGCGCTCTGTCTCAGCAGCGTCCTCCCACCCCACAGCGAGCGGCGGCGCCCGCGGCCGCTTTTCCCGGGGCCGGAGGGGAGGGGACGCGGTGGGTGGGACGCAACGGGGCGGGCCGTGAACTGGCGCTCCCTCCCCTCCGGCCTTTCTGCGGACCCTCCACCGCAGGGCGGGAAGTGGGAAACCGCCGCTCCTCTCTGCCGCTGCGGCTCAGCACGCGAGGATCGCCTTGCGGGTACGCAAGGCAAGATTGGGACCCCAGGGAGGTCGAGGGCGCATCCTCCAGAGACATCCTGGCCCCACGGTCCGCATCGGGCACTTGGTATGCTTAGAAAAGCCAGGAGCCTGTGGTCTCTCTCTTCGGAGACACCCAAACGGCTTTTCTTTCTCTAGAGTTCCTCGGGTACCTGCCCTCTGTACCTTGACCTTTGGTCATTGATACGTTCATTCATTTAATTGACAAACCTGCTGAACACCTACTCTGTGCCAGGCACCGGTTTAGTCCTTTATTATTCACTAATATTTATCTTGGGTTAGTTTGGTTTTCCAGTAAACAGTAAACCTCTTGAAGACAAGACCGCATCTGAAGCTTGTGTAAGCACTTAATGCCCATAAAAGACCTTTCTCTGCAAATAGGTGCTTCCACGGAGTAAGCACAGTATCTGATAAACATTTCAAGACAGTCTGCACTGCACTCAAACTCACAGGCTTTGGAGCTTTATCTTATTCTCTTCAAAGGCCTCCTGCCTCCCTGGATTCCTACTTATGGGTCTCTGGGTCCTCCACAAACTAGAAACTTCAGGAAGCTCAAAGGGGACAATGCTAGGACTGTGAGCAGGAGGCCACCACAGATAGGGGCTGGTGCAGGCTGCCTCAATAGGAAGCTCTAAGGATAATTAAAAACAAGGCCTGAGAACTTCTCTGGTGGTCCAGTGGTTAGGAATCCGCTTGCCAATGCAGGGGCTTCCCTGGTGGTTCAACTAATATAGAATCTGCCTGCAAAGTGGGAGACCTGAGTTCAAACCCTGGGTTGGGAAGATCCCCTGGAGAAGGGAAACGCTACCCACTCCAGTATTCTTGCCTGGAGAATTCCATGGACTGTATAGTCCCCATTTCATGGACACGAATGAGTGTCAGACACGACTGAGTGACTTTCACTTTCACTTGCCATTGCAAGGGACCTGGGTTCGTTCTCTGGTTCTCTGGTCCAGGAACCAAGTTCCCACATGCAGCTAAGCCAGTACCCGGCAATGACTGAGCCCTGGAGCCCTAGAGCGTTGGTTCTGCAACAGGAGAAGCCACCTCAATGAGAAGCCCACACAATGCAACTAGAGAGTAGCCCCCTCTTGAAAAAACTGCAACTTGGGATAGCCCATACTATGATAGCCATACTCAGCAACAAAGAGCTGTGACCCAGAGCAGCCCCAAAATTTTTAAAAACGAAGAAAAGAAAAGAAAAGAAAAAGCCCCGAGGCATCAGGCAGGATTTGGAGTCTCTCCAGCTGTTGGGCTCCTCCAAAGCCTTCCAGGCTGTCCTTGGGCTTCCCTAAGCCCTCTCCTGAGACTACAAGATACCTGGAAACACCCTGCCTCAGGTCTCCAGCCTCACCTCCAATCCTAGCTCAAAAAGATATGTAACGTTCCCAAACACTCCTCGCCTTTCTGTCTGACTGATCTTACTTCCTTTTTCCACCTGGAAAATTCCACTTATCTTACAGAATGGCTCAGATGTCACCTCTTCCATATAACCATGTCTGATTCCCCACTTCCTTCTGCCCCACCCTCAGCAGAGATAGGCATTTCCTCCTCAGACCTCTCAAACACTAGGAAAAAGAAGAGCACACATCAGTAGAAGTGTCATTAGTAATTTGCAAGGGGGCAGGGGAGGAGCCACCCACAAAGGGTCGCTGGGCTTCCTGACCTGAGCTCCATACACTTTTCCTAAATGCTGGAAGGCCTCTAGGTCAGAAGCCACTTTAACAGTGTTGCCATTGCCCTGGATCAAAATCCAGATCACACAGGTTTCATCTCCGCCTAGATGTTTACTTATTTGCTTCATTCTCATGTATAAACTGTTAGGTAGGTAGAATAGGGAAAAGGAGTCCAAAATGGCGGTGGCTAAAAGACAAGGAAAGTCCGAGGACCAGAGTGAAGACTTCAGGCAGAACAAACAGAACAAACAGCACTCCTGGCTAAGCCCAATTTGCATAGGGCAGGCCCAGGTGGAGGAAAAAAACATATAAAAGGATGAGCCAAAGCGCTTTCTCACGGACTCTCTCTCCCACGTGCATGCGCTCTTTTCTCTCTCTCTCTCTCTCTCTCTCTCATTCTCCTGCTATCTTCTATCTTCTAAATAAAATAGAGCTGTAACACTGATTTGCCTAAGAGCTGTAGCACGGTTTAGGAGCGAGGACCTCTTACCTTAACCAGAGGTCTTCAGGAATCTGAGACTGGGCTGTGTGAGCTTTCTGCTGAGTTCGTTTATCGCTGTCCCGGTTTCCAGCACGATGGGCCTTCCCATGCACTGGGTTTCTTCGCCTTCCGCTTCTAGCGCGGGAGCTTCTCTCAGGTGGGCTCCTGCTGTGCTTGGCCTCTTCCATGCAGAGGTTGTTTCAGCCAGGTTAAATCCGAGTCACGGCAGCATAGATGTCACGCGAGTGTATGTTCTTCGGTTCTTTGTCTTGTCACAACAAAGATTTGGAGCAACGAACATTAAAGCCCTCAGTGTGTCACAGCTCTCGGGTCTTGGACAAACCGTGCTACAGCTCTTAGGCAAATCAGTCTTTTAATTTCATGGCTGCAGTCACCATCTGCAGTGATTTTGGAGCCCAGAAAAATAAAGTCTGACACTGTTTCCACTGTTTCCCCATCTATTTCCCATGAAGTGATGGGACCGGATGCCATGATCTTCGTTTTCTGAATGTTGAGCTTTAAGCCAACTTTTTCACTCTCCTCTTTCACTTTCATCAAGAGGCTTTTGAGTTCCTCTTCACTTTCTGCCATAAGGGTGGTGTCATCTGCATATCTGAGGTTATTGATATTTCTCCCGGCAATCTTGATTCCAGCTTGTGTTTCTTCCAGTCTGGTGTTTCTCATGATGTACTCTGCATATAAGTTAAATAAGCAGGGTGACAATATACAGCCTTGACGTACTCCTTTTCCTATTTGGAACCAGTCTATTGTTCCATGTCCAGTTCTAACTGTTGCTTCCTGACCAGCATACAAATTTCTCAAGAGGCAGATCAGGTGGTCTGGTATTCCCATCTCTTTCATAGTTTTCCACAGTTTATTGTGATCCACACAGTCAAAGAACAAAAGAGTCCAAAATGCAGTACTTGGATGCAATCTCAAAAACGACAGAATGATCTCTGTTCATTTCCAAGGCAAACCATTCAATATCACAGTAATCCAAGTCTATGCCCCAATCAGTAACGCTGAAGAAGCTGAAGTTGAACGGTTCTATGAAGACCTACAAGACCTTTTAGAACTAACACCCAAAAAAGATGTCCTTTTCATTATAGGCGACTGGAATGCAAAAGTAGGAAGTCAAGAAACACCTGGACTAACAGGCAAATTTGGCCTTGGAATATGGAATGAAGCAGGGCAAAGACTAATAGAGTTTTGCCAAGAAAATGCACTGGTCATAACAAACACCCTCTTCCAACAACACAAGAGAAGACTCTATACATGGACATCACCAGATGGTCAACACCTAAATCAGATTGATTATATTCTTTGCAGCCAAAGATGGAGAAGCTCTATACAGTCAGCCAAAACAAGACCAGGAGCTGACTATGGCTCAGACCATGAACTTCTTATTGCCAAATTCAGACTTAAATTGAAGAAAGTAGGGAAAACCACTAGACCATTCAGGTATGACCTAAATCAAATCCCTTATGATTATACAGTGGAAGTGAGAAGTAGATTTAAGGGCCTAGATCTGATAGATAGAGTGCCTGATGAACTATGGACGGAGGTTTGTGACATTGTACAGGAGACAGGGATCAAGACCATCCCCCCATGGAAAAGAAATGCAGAAAAGCAAAATGGCTGTCTGGGGAGGCCTTACAAATAGCTGTGAAAAGAAGAGAAGTGAAAAGCAAAGGAGAAAAGGAAAGATACAAACATCTGAATGCAGAGTTCCAAAGAATAGCAAGAAGAGATAAGAAAGCCTTCTTCAGCGATCAATACAAAGAAATAGAGGAAAACAACAGAATGGGAAAGACTAGAGATCTCTTCAAGAAAATCAGAGATACCAAAGGAACATTTCATACAAAGATGGGCTTGATAAAGGACAGAAATGGTATGGACCTAACAAAAGCAGAAGATATTAAGAAGAGATGGCAAGAATACACAGAAGAACTGTACAAAAAAGATCTTCACAACCCAAATAATCATGATGGTGTGATCACTGACCTAGAGCCAGACATCCTGGAATGTGAAGTCAAGTGGACCTTAGAAAGCATCACTATGAACAAAGCTAGTGGAGGTGATGGAATTCCAGTTGAGCTATTCCAAATCCTGAAAGATGATGCTGTGAAAGTGCTGCACTCAATATGCCAGCAAATTTGGAAAACTCAGCAGTGGCTAAGGGATGGGAAAGGTCAGTTTTCATTCCAATCCCAAAGAAAGGCAATGCCAAAGAATGCTCAAACTACCGCACAATTGCACTCATCTCACACGCTCGTAAAGTAATGCTCAAAATTCTCCAAGCCAGGCTTCAGCAATATGTGAACCCTGAACTTCCTGATGTTCAAGCTGGTTTTAGAAAAGGCAGAGGAACCAGAGATCAAATTGCCAACATCCGCTGGATCATGGAAAAAGCAAGAGAGTTCCAGAAAAACATCTATTTCTGCTTTAGTTCCCCAACCAGGGCCCTCATCAGTGAAAGCACGTAGTCTTAACCACTAGACTACCAAGGAATTCCCATCATTTATATTCTTGTTTCCTTGTCTTTTCCCTCTGGGTTTTTGTTTTTTTTTTTAATCATTTACATTTACAGAAGAGTTTCAAAATATTCAGTTCCCTTTTATTCTTCACTCAGTTTCTCCTACTATCAGCATTTTGTATTACCATATTATAATTATTGAACACAGGAAACTCAGTTCAGTTCAGTTCAGTCCCTCAGTCGTGTCAGACTCTTTGCGACCCCATGAATCACAGCACGCCAGGCATCCCTGTCCATCACCATCTCCCAGAGTTCACTCAAACTCATGGCCATCGAGTCGGTGATGCCATCCAGCCATCTCATCCTCTGTAGTCCCCTTCTCCTCCTGCCCCCAATCCCTCTCAGCATCAGGGTCTTTTCCAATGAGTCAACTCTTCACATGAGGTGGCCAAAGTATTGGAGTTTCAGCTTTAGCATCAGTCCTTCCAATGAACACCCAGGACCAATCTCCTTTAGGATGGACTAGTTGGATCTCTTTGCAGTCCAAGGGACTCTCAAGAATCTCCTCTAACACAACAGTTCAAAAGCATCAATTCTTCGGCGCTCAGCTTTCTTCACAGTCCAACTCCCACATCCATACATGAACTCCTTATTGCCAAATTCAGACTTAAATTGAAGAAAGTGGGGAAAACCACTAGACCATTCAGGTATGACCTAAATCAAATCCCTTATGATTATACAGTGGAAGTGAGAAGTAGATTTAAGGGCCTAGATCTGATAGACAGAGTACCTGATGAACCTTGGATGGAGGTTTGTGACATTGTACAGGAGACAGGGATCAAGACCGTCCCCATGGAAAAGAAATGCAAAAAAGCAAAATGGCTGTCTGAGGAGGCCTTACAAATAGCTGTGAAAAGAAGAGAAGCGAAAAGCAAAGGAGAAAAATAAAGATATAAGCATCTGAATGCAGAGTTCCAAAGAATAGCAAGAATAGAGAAAAAAGCCTTCCTCAGCGATCAATGCAAATAGAGGAAAACAACAGAATGAGAAAGACTAGAGATCTCTTCAAGAAAATTAGAGATACCAAGGGAACATTTCATGCAAAGATGGGCTCAATATAGGACAGAAATGGTATGGACCTAACAGAAGCAGAAGATATTAAGAAGAGGTGGCAAGAATACACAGAAGAACTGTACAGGAAGCTCAGTATGATACTATTAACTAATCTAGACACAATATTTGAATTTTGCCAATATTCCACTAATGTCCTTTTTCTAAGATCCAATCCAGGATCCCATATTGTATTGTTACCATGTTTCCTTAGTGTCCTTCAATCTATGACCTTTTCTCAGTCTTTCTTTTCTTTCATCACCTTGACAGTTTTGTGTCAATTATTAGGCCAGTTATGGTGTAGTATTCTTGCCTGGAGCATCGCTTGGACAGAGGAGCCTGGTGAGCTACAGTCCACAGGGTCACGAGGAGTTGGGCATGACTTCTACATGCCCAACATGTAGAAGTCCTACATGGTGTAGGACAGCCCTCACTCTGGGTTTGTCTGGTGTTTTCTCATGAGTGTATTGAAGCTTCTAAGCAAGAATATCACAAAAAGTGTGTGCTTTGTCATTACCTTATACCAGGCGGTGTGTGTGTAGGCATGTGTGTGGGGGAGGCAGGTGTTCAGTCATTAAGTTGTGTTTGACATAACAATGAATCTTATTGCTTACGATGTTAACTTTGATCACATGGTGAAGGTGATGTCTGCCAGGTTTCTTCACTATAGAATAACGATTTTGCTCTTTGTAAGTAATCAATATTTTCTGGGAAGATACTTCAATTTTATGCAAATATCCTGTTTCTCTTCCTACTTTCACCCACTAATTTCAGCATCCATCAATAGTTCTTGATTGCAATTAATTAGTTAGTGTGATATTGGTTAATAGTGATTTTTTTATTTCCATTTTTCCTTCTATAGCTGTTAACTAGTATTCCACAGTAAGGAAGACGTGTTCTCTTCTCTCTCATTTTTAAAATTCAGTGTGAATTTGTGGGTATTTATTTTATTCTATGAATTATAACACAAAACTATCATAACTTATTTTGTTGCCCAGATTGTCTCAGATTTGTTTCTAGCTGCTTTTAAGTTAACTCTTTTATCAGTTTTTTTAGCAGTTTGATTATAAGATGAATAGGTGCTTTTCTTCTTCACCAACTTGAGATTGGTGGACTCCTGAATGGTTTTTGTTGCTGTTACATTCAGTCACTAAGTTATATCTGACTCTTCATGACCCCATGGGCTGCAGCACACCAGGCTTCCCTGTCCCTCACTCTCTCCCAGAATTTGCCCAAGTTCACGTCCATTGAATTGGTGATGCTATCCAACCATCTCATCCTCTGCCACCCTCTTCTCCTTATGTAGAAAGAGAAAGAAAGAGATATCATTCAGCTGTGTCTGACTCTTTGTGGCCCCATGGACTGTAGCCTATCAGGCTCCTCTGTCCATGGGATTTTCCAGGCAAGAGTACTGGGGTGGGTTGCCATTTCCTTCTCCAGGGGATCTTCCTGACCCAGGGATCGAACCCAGGTCTCCCACATTGCAGGCAGATGCTTTACTGTCTAAGCCACCAGGGAAGACATTGTAAGTGGTTTATTTTTCACCAAATATAGGAACTCCTTAGCAATTACGTCTTCCAATATTTTTTCTGCCCATTCTCTCTCCTTACCTTCTGAAACTCCAATTATACGTTTTCTTGTTGTTTTCGTACTAAGTCGAGTCCGACTCTTTCGCAACCCTATGGACTGTAACCCGCCAGGTTCCTCTGTCCATGAGATTTCCCAGGCAAGAAGACTGGAGTGGGTCGCCATTTCCTTCCCCAGGGTATCATCCTGACCCAGAGATCAAACTTGCACCTCCTGCATCGCAGGCAGATTCTTTACCTCTGAGCCACCAGAGAAGCCCACACATATTTTAGATATCATCTAAAATAAACTATCCTACAGGTCACTGAGACTCCAGGTTTTTTAAACCACTTAGTTGTTTGCTTTTTGATTAAATAGTAATCTCTGTTTAAGTTTCCCAACTCTTTCTTTTCCAGTCTCTATTATGCTGTTAAGCCCATTATGTTTTAAGTTCTAGAATTTTCCCATGCTTCTCTTTCACAGTTTCACTTTCTCTGCAGAGATTCCCCATATCTTCAATAATTATGTCTATATTTTCCTTTATGTCCTTAAACATGATTATAACCAGTATTCTAAAATTCCAGTCTGCTAATTCTAGCTCATCTCAGGAACTGTATACCTTTATTGCTTTTAAAAAAATGGTGGGTCCCAAGTTCCTGCTTATTCACATGTATAGTAATATTAGATTATATATGAACATTGTGACTTATTCATTTCAGAGTTTATGTTGTCTTCCCTCGAGGAGAACTGAGTTTAGTTCTATTAGACAAATTATTGGCAGGTTATCTTGACAGAATGGTTTTATTCTTTTTCAGGGAGAGCTGGTCATTTCAAATTCTATCCTTAATCTTAGAGAGCGTGTTTGTGTGTATGTGTCTGTAGAACGTGGTCCTTACTCCTAAGGTGTGGACATTCTGTATCATCTAAGCTGTATCACCAAGTTGTTTAGTGAGACCTTTTCCTTCTGACTGGGCTAAAACTCCGTCTCTAAGCCATGTGCCACCTCTAGTGTTCTCTTCAGCTCTCTGCTGCTCTCCGCTAAGCCTTATAGAGTCTCACTGTGTGCTTGCACAGCTCGGCCTTTGTCCAAAGACCATAGAGATCACCCATGCGGACTTCTGGGGGCACCCCTCTGTTCAGCTTCCCCCTCTCTAAAAGCCGTTTCATAAATTACAGCTTTCTCAGAGGCCCTGAACTCTAATCTATGCTTTTTCACCTCAGTGAGACCAGCATGCCCTTATTAGGCTCCACCTTCTCCCACTGCATTCCAGAAAGCTCCCCCAGGCCAAAAAGCTCGGCAAATGTAGAACTCCCACCTCATGTGTTTCCCTTCCCACAAGGATTATAATTCTGCTAGCCATAGTCCATGTCTAAAGCAGTTTCTCAAATATTGTGCCTGAATATATTCTTGTTTATTGTGGGAGAGTGAGTTCCATACCAGTCACTTTGTCATAGTCAGGAGCAGAAGTTCCGTGATTATTTTCCATCTCTGCCTCTCCCATCATCACCTCTCTCTGGTAGACAGTGAGATCCTTGAGCACAGGGACAGTAGCTTTTTATCTTTATATTACTCAGTAGACCCTCAATAAATAAAATAATTTCTTCCTACTTTTTACCTTCTTAGCAGCCCTTGATGGTTAATGTTAAAAAATTGTTAATCAAGCAGTGATGTTGGGGGATCTGAGTGTCTATTCGTGATTTTCCCAAGTGCCATATTCCACAATGGATCGGACCATGGAGGGATATCCAATGCATGGCACGTAGATCTTCCCCAAGATCCATTTAAGATGCAGGAGTCACGTTATCTGGTTCCCTGATTGACCTTGGCCAGGCTGACACCAAGATAGGGACCCTTTCCCTGTGCTCGTGTCAATAGTCAGCCCCCTTGGGAAGCCCCACTCCATCCAGTTGCTCATTGTCACCACTGTAAGTTGGAGGAAACACTTCTGTGGCCATTTCCTGAATCTCTTTCCTCGAGGTCATGTTTATTTCCCCTTTGTACTTCGAGTCAGAAGGTCCCTGGGTTCACATTTTTGCCCCACTTCTTACCGATTAAGTGATCTAAAAACAGTCCAAATCCTCTCTATACTCATTTTTCTTTCTTTTTTCTTTTTTTGGCCTTCCTTCTCAGCTTGCGGGATCTGAGTTCCCTGATGAGGGATCAAACCCACGCCCACATGGACCAAAGCCCAAGAAGCACTGAGTCCTAACCACTGGACCACCAGGGAATTCCCTATACTCATTTTTCTTATCTGTAAAAAATAACTGTTCCCAGCCCTTTTCCGCACCCCCACTCCCAACACCCACACATGTTAATGAGGTTCTAGAAATCAGGGCTATGAAAGCCTATAGAATCTGAAAAACACAGAAAAGTATGTTCTTATTGTTGTTATTATTTGCTGAGATATTGTAGGTCTATTCAATGCAAATTCATTCCTCTGAGGACTTCCCTGGTGGTCCAGTGGCTAAGACTCCGTGCTCCCAAAGCCGTGGCCCTGGGTTCGATCCCTGGTCAGGGAACTAGATCCCGCATGCCACAACTAAGGGTTTGCATGCTGCAACAAAGATCCCACAGCAGTCAAATAAATACATAATTTTTTTAAATTTGTTTCTGTACTTAGGGAGTCTTGAATGTGCAGTAAGTGTATTGGTTCACAATATTCTCCTCCTACACATTTGGCAGAGGCTCTTCTGTCCATTGAGAGAGAGGGATGACAGAGCGGTTCCTTTGGCTTAAAGGAAATGAGTTTTCAGAGTCCATACTGACTTAAAGATGGTAGAACTTGGAATTTCTGGGCTCTAGGGAGCTGTATGAGAAAATACCCCTAGATTTTTATTAAAGTTGTTAAGGGATGAGCTCAGCCTTGGCATTTCACATTCATTCACAAGCATGTATTAGGCACCTGCTGTGTGTCAGCATACTGAGGATGCTGCAGTGAAGAGCACTGCCCTGCCCTCCCAAAGCTTGAGCCCCATTGGGCCTAAGACAGTCAAGTTCTGTCTTGGCTTGCATTCTCACATAAGCCAGACCTTTCTCTGCTGAAAAGAACAAGTAAGAGCCCAAGGACTTTCTATCTCAACTCATCACACAAAGTACCACCTGGCCAAGCCTGGGTTCAAGCTCTGTGAGCAAGAAGGCATCATATGACTGCTCACACCCCGTCTCAGACCAATCCAGATACTTACTCCATCCAACCCCCAAGCCAGGGTGATGCCTCATTCCAGTAACAGAGCCGCTGCTTGACTTCTGGTCCCAAATTCCTGTTCAGGTATCTTTCTATTCTCAGTCACCCTCCCTGGGGCCCTGCTTCAGTGAATCCAAACTTGCATCTGGGCTCCAGACTTTTTTTTCCAGCCATGCCATGTGGCTTGTGGGATCTTAGTTCCCCAGCAAGAGATTGAACCCAGGCCACTGCAGTCAAAGTGCCAAGTCCTAACCCAGAGTTTGCTCAAGTTCCTATGCATTGAGTCGGTGATGCTACCTAGCCATCTCATCCTCAACAAATGTGAGCTATTTCTTCCCCTTAGGATCAATTCATCTATGCTGAATTCCCCAAATTGTCTCTGCAAGTCAAGATACCCACTGCTTCATTGTTGCTGCTTGTCACTAGCCTCCTGGGCTCTAGTTGAGGTGAGCTGATTACTTGAGGTAGAGGGATGTTACAGGCTATGGGGAGGGTCCTTGCTGGTCAAACTGACCATCCCCTGATGTAGCTCCTGGGTCAGGTCCCTGTCCCTATTCCTGGAAGATCTTTAGCATAATCAGTGTTGCTGGGACAAGCCTCAGATTTTCCCAAGTTCATGGACCACTCTTCTTGCCAACACCCAAAGCATCAAGGCTATTCTGAAGCCAGGGACATTGTTTCTTCACCACAAGTCCTTGGATGAGTTTCAAAAGATCTGTGAACCCCCTCTGATAGCCAAAAGTTTGTGTATTCTACAGAAATAGTCCTTCAGTTCAGTTCAGTTCCGTTCAGTCGCTCAGTCATGTCCGACTCTTTGTGACCCCATGAATCGCAGCACGCCAGGCCTCCCTGTCCATCACCAACTCCCGGAGTTCACAATGGTCTGTGACCCATGTGTTAAGAACTATCACTTTGGGATAGGGGAACCCTAGAGTCTAGCCCTAGTCCTTGAGGCTGGGAGGCCTTCTTCTGGGCAACTGAGGACTCAGAAAGGCCCAATGTCAACAGTATCCACAGGTCCTTACCATCACTCCAAGAAACAGGGCCCAGTCACTGGGTCCCCCAAAATCTGCCTGAATCCACTCCCCAATCCCTCAACCCAGTTCTTCCCAACAGGGAGTGTTATCTCCCCAGGTCTTCTCCAGCCAGAGAATGGCCTCTCCCCACCACCCCCATATCCCCTCACTGTCATAAGCTGCTGACCCAGGCCCTTTCTCCCAAGTATGATTTTCCTCCAAGGAAAAGAACTAGAATTTGAGAGCACGTCTTTGATAAATAAATAAATATCTTTCTTTTTATACACCACTTTCTCTATAAATATTGATCATCTCCCTTAATCCTCATAATAACTTATTTTACAGAAGTAGAAACTGAGGTCAAGTAGGGTGATAGAACAATTATTATTATTATTATTATTATTATTATTATTATATTAGCTCCCATTTATTTTGTAATTTTTATATGCAAAATACTATGCTAAGAATTTTTTCATACTTTATTTAATCAGCACAAAATAGGCATGGGAATCCTGATCTTACAAGTGAAAAAACAGAGGCTCAGAGAAATGGGATAGTTAGCTGAAAAGCGCCTAGGGGGCCTTCCCTGGTGGTCCAGTGGCTAAGACTCTGCACCCCCAATGCAGGGGTCCTGGGTTCAATCCCTGGTCAGGTAACTAGATCCCACATACCACAACTAAGACCCAGTAAAGCCTAGTTAATTATTATTTTTTTAAAAAGTGTGCCTAGGTAGTAAGTGACAAAGCAGGGACTGAAAAAGCAGGTCCCTCTGACTCTACACCCCACTGTCTCCCTAACTCTAAGTGGGGCTATAGGTTGCCCGATACCCTCTAATGTTTCAAGTGGGCCTTGCTATGTTCATGCGAGAAATTCATATTGGAATAAAGGAAGAAATTAAATCGGGAGGTCCATAAAGAAGTTTCCCCGAGGGTCCCTGCAGCCCAGGCCAAGACTGGGAATTCTGTGCTCCCTGCCCAAGAAAGCACACAGAACATTTTCTCCAGAAAAAGCCTTTTCCTTACCCTCCCACTCCCTAGCCCTGCTCTATTTCCAGGTCCTGACCACTTCCTGTCTTAACTATTACAAGAAGTTACCAGCCATGTCCGCCTGACTCCTGAGATATGACAACTACACCGGAAAAACCTGGGCGTTAGACCAAGTTCTGAGCCAAACAGAGAGCCCCTGGGATTCAGCTTTTCCCTGAAAGGATGACACAGAGAGGGGTGACTGTGAGCTGGGTGTATGATCAGCAATGTGCCTCACTTCCCCAAGGTTCTGGCTGCTTCCAACCCAATAAGGCCCTCAGTAAGGACCTGGGAGCCCCAAGGTCTGAGGAAGGAGTGGAAGGGGAAAGCCCATACCTACAGCACTCCAACCAGGACCCCTGGCAGGAGAGCACCTTGCCCTCCCAGGTTCCCCCTCCTCCTTCCCTCTCCTCTCTCGCTCTCTTCTCCTCCCTTCTGGAGCTCAGTCACCCATGATTACCCTGAGGGCTATGTTCCCCATCTGTGGATAGTTACTTGCAACCACCACTCATCTGTCTTCCTGACCCTGTGTCTTTGATTCTTCCTTGGAAACCCTACCCTCTAGCCATCCCCTAAGTACTCTAAGGATTTTGAAGTAGTACCTTCAGACTGGGAGCATCCTAGTTTTCTAGAGCTTTCTTCTTGCCTAGGTCACAAAATGAACCTTTATTTCCTACTGCCTCAGAACTCTACCGAGCAATCCATTAAGGTAAGATGACAGAGTGATGACAACTTCAAAGGTAACAATTATCAAGGGCTTATTATTTGCCAGGCACTGTACGAAATACTTCCCCGAGGGACTTCCCTGGCAGTCCAGTGGTTAAGACTCTGTGCTTCCAATGCAGGAGACACAGGTTCAATCCTTGTTTGGGGAGCTAAGATTCCGTGTGCTATGGGGTAAGGCCAAAAAATAAATAATAATGGATATTTGGGACACTGAGGCAGGTGACCGTTAGTGTCCTTTGAGGCTGGAAGACAGAACTCTTAGTGAATAGTGAGTGAAGTCGCTCAGTCGTGTCTGACTCTTTGCAACCCCGTGGACTATAACCTACCAGGCTCCTCCGTCCGAGGGATTCTCCAGACAAGAATACTGGAGTGGGTTGCCATTTCCTTCTCCAGGGGATCTTCCTGAACCAGGGATTGAACCCGGGTCTCCCACCTTGCAGGCAGACGCTTTAACCTCTGAGCCACCAGGGAAGACTCTCAGAGACACTCAAAAACTAACTGCAGCATGGCAGAAGATGGAGGAGAAGCACACGGTAAATTGCCAAAGGCACGTGAAATTAGCTACATGGACTGGTGACGCTAAGTCTCTCCCCTGTTCATCTGTAGCAATTTTGTAATTGTATTTATCAAGCTGTAAAACAAAAGCAAATAAAAAATATGAGAGTGATTATCACACAAGACTACTCCTAACAAGTCCAAATTCCCAAAAAAATAAATAAATTTAGTAACACGTCCACCTTAATTATGGCCTTCCCAGGTGGCGTCGTGGTAAAGAACCCATCTGTCAATGCAGAAGACACCTCTTAGGCAGGTTCTTTACCACAATTTTGATGAGTGCTGTTTCTCTCCCTCTTGTTTCGCAGGTGTTTCTGTTATTTGGGGATTTCCCAAAAGAATAAGGGTTCTTTCATTTTCCTTCTTTGGCTAGAACTGTATGTGCTGCCTAGAATACCCCTCTGCCTATAGAGTTAATAACTGCGTTCTTACTAGGTTACAAATGCTGTTTTGTTTGGGGTGGGTTTTTTAGATTTTTCCTTTTTAATTTATTGGAATATAGTTGATTTACAATGCTGTGTTAGTTTCAGGTGTACAGCCAATTGAATCCGTTATACATACACAAATGCAGTTTTAACTGCTTTATATTGATCAACTCACTGGATCCTTGTAATAACCAAATGAGGTCAGTACTACTGTTATCCCCATTTTATAAACTAGTAAACTGAGGCTTGGAGAGGTTGAAAACCTTGCCCAGGGTCACACAGTTCATGCGTGTAGACCCATCCTGACCCTGAGACTACACTCTTAACCACGGCTCTCTTCTAAGGGCTCGCATTCAAGTCGCCTGCATCCTCTTCAGTTTCTGTGCCAGCCTCTCCTCCTCCAAAGAGCCTTCTCTGATGTCCTAACTGGAAATAATGCTGTTTTTCCCTTTAAAATCCCCCCACGTCTTGGTTAGTATCTATCTTACAGCCTTTGCCTTCCACTTGATATTTTTCTGTTTGTGCACCATATATGTCTTCGCTACACACTCCAGTATTCTTGTCTGGAAAACCCCATGGACAGAGGAGACTAGCAGGTTCCAGTCCATAGGGCCTCAGAGAGTCAGACGAGACTGAGCACAGGCACAAAACTACATCTTAACTTACCTACCAGCTCTGAGTGCAACGACCAGGTCCTGTTCAATTTTCTAAACCTCAGAGGCCTGGCAAAACTCTAGCTGCCGTTATCAGAATCTAGACACTGGCAAAATATCACAAAAACTAAATTCTAAAAACAAAAACTTGCAGTTCCAGTAATAAAGTGCATTAAATAAATAATTATGAAACTAACGGCACAAGAACACTCTCCACATTCCAGCTGGTAACCAAGCTTTTAAAGGCTGGATCTTTAACCTCTGGCTGCTCCTCAACATGTAGGGCACGGAAGGGCTGCAATGAGAGCTGAAGTGTGGGTGGGATGGAATGGGAGAAAGGGTAGGGATATCATGATCATTTTTAAAATTTCCTTTGAAGCCCAAGGGCTGGGAACGGAGGGATCCCTGAGACCAGCACGGCCAGATGCACTGTTTCAAGTCCTCAAATGCCCAGGCCCAAACCTCGCCCTGCACAAAGACAAACTGAGACACTCAGGACGCCCTCCTCAGCCTGTCCTTACACCGACCACGGCCCTTTGTTATGAAATGACACATCAGCACCTAATAGCTAACATCGTATGAGACTTATGTAAATGTAAAATGGTGAAGACTTTTAGGAAGTGCACACACTGTCTTGGGTGGGACCATAGATTTGTGAGATGGGAATCATCTCCATTCAATAATGGACTCTGTTCTAGGGAAAATAAAACCGCTAGGAGAGCAGGTACGTGAGTGTTGACTGTCAAGAAGATTCACAACACAGGGAGAAAGTCCAGCAGAGGCCATCAGAGCCTGATCAAGGAGACTGGAACCGAAGGGACCATGGGGACGCAATAAGCCTGTGAACCCGAGGCACCAGCTGGGGGGTGGAGGGGAGGATGGGAAGTGGTGGACACTCACCGGGGCTCAGCAGGGTCTGGAGCAAGACTCAGAGAGGTGTAGTAGGAATGCTAACTCAGCAAAAAGTGGGGCCACAGAGGAAGTAAAAGTAAAAGGTGGAACTGTCTCTCTAAACCCAAGTGTGACCCAAGGAACCGCTGAGGGAGAGGAGGAAGTGAAGCAGGTCCTGAGAGAAAGAGATGTGCTATTTTAGAGCTTGTGGTAGCCTGGAAGAAGGCTGCCCAAAGCAGATGCAATATCAAAACATTCAGAGGAAAGATAAACCGAATCCCACAAAGGCTCCCAAATGGCAGTTCCTAGCCTTTTTTGGGTCTCTGACCTTTTTGGAAATGTGATGAAAAGTATAAGTTCTCGGAAAGAGAGTGTAAATGTGCTCACAAGTGTCTTTTACGATAAAGAATCTCTTTTCCTTAACACAGTGTTGTAAGTCAATTATATCTCGATGATAGATAGACAGACACTGGATACACACACACACACATATATATCTATATCTATCTATCTATATCTATATCTGTGTATATATATATATATATAGAGAGAGAGAGAGAGAGAGAAAGAGAGACTGGAAATAAACACATCAAAATACTAATGGTGGTTTCTCTGAGGGTTGGAGATTATGGGTGATGGTTATTTTTCACTTTATTCTTTTTACGTATTTCTAGTTGTCTGAAATGAACATGTATTGCTTGTAAAATTAGAAAATAATAAATGTCATTAAGATGAAAAAATATGTCACATTAACAGCTTAAAAAACAGAATCTCTGTTCCTATCACCAGAGGAATGGACTGTCTTCAAAGGAGAACTATGAACAACGCAGTAAGGAAACAGGTGGGAAAGGGGCTCTGAAGAGACTGGTGGAGCTGAGGAAAGAGAATTCTCCAGGGTTCTTGTCCAGAATAGATGGAAGGAGGGGCAGCCGAGGGCTTATTATGAACATAAAGTTGTCACAGGGGGCTGCGGCCACAAGGCCAAGAAGCCGTAAGTCCCGAGTGAACTGAATTCTCTTCCTCTGGCTCTGCTGGGTCTTTGTTCCTGCCAGTGTTTTTCTCCAGTTGCGCCGAGCAGGGAATACTCTCTAGTTGCAGTGCGCGAGTTTCTCGCTGCGGTGGCTTCTCTTGTCGTGGAACACGGGCTCTAGGGCACACAGACTTCAGGAGTTGTGGCTCCCAGGCTCTAGAGCCCTGGCTCCGTAGCTGTGGCCCAGCGTCATAGTTGCTCTGCGGCATGTGCGATTTTCCCATACCAGGGATTGAACCCGTGTCTCCTGCATTGCCAGGTGGATTCTTTACCACTTGGGTCATCAGGGAAGTCCCTGAAATCTTTGTAATGTCAAAATTAACAAAAACCTGCTACACTAAAGCTCTGAGCAAGAACTACAGAAAGGTCACAGTCCTCGGGGCTACATGAGTGACGTCAGCAGAGTTCACCAACCTCTGTTTGACCTCAGTTTCATCTTTTCTGTCAAGAAGATTAATTTCCAGCTCTGAAGGGGCAAACTGCACTGCTAAGAGGGAACTGAACCCCAGAATAGAACACATTAGACAGCAACTGGCCACATGAAACAGATTTGAGAATCTCAGTGTGGAACAAGCACCAGCGGGGAGATGCCGAGCTGAGAAAGAGGAAATGCCAACTTCTATCACGGGGAATGGTTCTAGGTCTTTTCTAGGTCACTTTGGAAGACAAATCCAGGACCAGTGGATGGAAATTTCAGGGATGTAAATGTCAGATTCCTACTAAGAAGAATATGAATTAGAGTTTTTCCCAAACGGAGTGGGCTATCGTGGGTGGTAGCAAGTCTCCCATCATAGTAGATACCCAAGTGAACACTGGATGACTTTTACAGGGCTTTTATGGAAGGGTTTGGATTAGAGATCTCTTCTAACCCTGAAAACTTATGCTTCTGTAACTCTAAAAGGTCAGGGGAGAAAAGAATGAGTACCTTCCCAGCTTAGTTTTAGATTTTTTTCACTTTGCTTCTCCATCTCTGAACAGCTGCACCTCATGCCAGTGTGATCCCTGCTCACCCTTCCCCCCTTTCTCAGCCTTTCTTCCTTCTCCCTGCCTCTTACCCCATTCTCCAGTTATTTTTCTCACCCTTCCTTTATCCTTCTTTATTTCTTTTTATGCAAATCCTAAAAGGCAGAGACTGTGGTATTCCCAGGTGGTACCATGGTAAAGAATCCGCCTGCCAATGCAGGAGACGCAAGACTCAGGTTTGATCCCTGGGTTGGGAAGATCCCCTGGAGGAGAGCATGGCAACCCACTCCAGTATTCTTGCCTGGAGAATCCCATGGACAGAGGAGCCTGGTGGGCTACAGTCCATAGGGTAGCAAAGAGTTGACACAACTGAGTGACTGAGCACACATGCGCGTGATTATAGCTGGCAAAAAAAGAAGGCATCCTGTCAGGAATCGCACTCTCCAGGCCCTTCTCTATTTATATCCCATCCAAGCTTGCCACACCTCCTCCATGACGCCCTCCCTGGCCATTCCCTGAGACCCAAGTGCTATGATACCATACCCTCCCTGGGTCCTTAGATACACACTGCCTGCTGTCCTTTCTTCTCTTTTGTCTTATAACTGTTCACCTGTAGATCATTCTTACTTCAGTGGGGTATAAACTCGTGAAGTGAAAGACTATGAGTGACTTTGCTTTTGGAACCACCGTTTGGGAGCTGACTTCCAAAGCACCTGCAGCTGTGGACTCTGCAGTTACTTTGAATGAATGCTTTCTGCCACTTCAGGTCCTAAACACATATACACAGTGACGGTGAAAATAAAACAAGACTAGAGTTGATCTAGAGTCAGACTCAGTTCAGTTCAGTCACTCAGTCATGTCCGACTCTTTCTGACCCCATGAACCGCAGAACGCCAGGCCTCCCTGTCCATCACCAACTCCCAGAGTCCACCCAAACCCGTGTCCATTGTGTTGGTGATGCCATCCAACCATCTCATCCTCTGTCGTCCCCTTCTCCTCCTGCTTTCAATCTTTCCCAGCATCAGGGTCTTTTCAAATGAGTCAGCTCTTCGCATCTGGTGGCCAAAGTATTGGACTTTCAGCTTCAAAATTAGTGCTACCAATGAACACCCAGGACTGATTTCCTTTAGGGTGGACTGGTTGGATCTCCTTGTAGTCCAGGGGACTCTCAAGAGTCTTCTCCAACACCACAGTTCAAAGGCATCAATTCTTCGGCTCTCTGCTTTCTTTATAGTCCAACTCTCATATCCATACATGACCACTGGAAAAACCATAGCCTTGACTAGACGGACCTTTGTTGACAAAGTAATGTCTCTGCTTTTTAATATGCTGTCTAGGTTGGTCATAACTTTCCTTCCAAGGAGTAAGCATCTTTTAATTTCATGGCTGCAATCACCATCTGCAGTGATTTTGGACCCCAGAAAAATATAGTCAGCCACTGTTTTCACTGTTTCCCCATTTATTTGCCATGAAGTGATGGGACCGGATGCCATGATCTTAGTTTTCTGAATGTTGAGCTTCAAGCCAACTTTTTCACTCTTCTCTTTCACTTTCATCAAGAGGCTCTTTAGGCTCAGATCCTGACGGTGCAGCAGCCTGCAGCCTCAGCCAGAGAGTCCCAGCCGCTTTCAATGGAGGAGAAGCCCGGCCAGCCACAGTCTCAGCACCATCACAGCCACCACCATCCGCACCATCACCCCCAGCAGCAGCAGCAGCCGCACCACCATCACCATTATTATTTCTACAACCACAGCCACAACCACCATCACCACCACCATCAACAGCAGCCTCACCAATACCGGCAGCATGGAGCCGAGGGCAGCCCCAAGGCCCAGCCAAAGCTGCTGAAACATGAGCAGAAACACGCCCTCCAGCAGCACCAGGAAACGCCGAAGAAGAAAAGAGGCTACGGTGAACTAAATGGTAATGCTGGAGAAAGAGAAATGTCTTTAAAGAGCCTGGGTTCTGAGGAAGCTACCAACCCTATTTCCAGGGTCCTCAATGGCAACCAACACGTTGTAGACACTAATCTGAAGCAGACTGTAAAGTCCAGCACCTTTGGGAAAGCAGGAATTAAAACCAGGAATTTTATTCAGAAAAACAGTATGGACAAAAAGAATGGGAAGTCTTATGAAAATAAATCTGGAGAGAACCAATCTATAGACAAGACTGATACTGTAGCAATTCCAAATGGTGTTCTAACAAATAATTCTGGCTATATTACTAATGGTTATATGGGCAAAGGAGCAGATAATGATGGTAGTAGATCTGAGAGCGGATATACCACTCCTAAAAAAAGGAAAGCTAGGCGCAATAGCGCCAAGGGTTGTGAAAACCTTAATTTAGTGCAGGACAAAATAATGCAACAAGAGACCAATGTCCCAACCTTAAAACAGGGACTTGAAACTTTCAAGCCTGACTACAGTGATCAAAAGGGAAATCGAGTAGATGGTTCAAAGCCTATTTGGAAGTAGGAAACTGGGCCTGGAGGAACAAGTCGAGGAAAACCTGCTGTGGGTGATATGCTGCGGAAAAGCTCTGATATTAAGCCTGGTGTGAGCAGCAAAAAGTTTGATGATCGGCCCAAAGGAAAGCATACTTCTGCTGTTGCCTCCAAAGAGGACTCGTGGACCCTGTTTAAGCCACCCCCAGTTTTTCCAGTGGACAATAGCAGTGCTAAAATCGTTCCTAAAATAAGTTATGCAAGCAAAGTTAAGGAAAACCTCAACAAAACTGTACAGAACTCTTCTGTGTCACCATCTTCATCTTCATCTTCCTCATCATCTACTGGGGAAACTCAGACCCAAGCTTCAAGTCGATTATCCCAGGTCCTTATGTCAGCGCTGAAATCTGTTACTTCGGCCAACTTTTCTAATGGGCCAGTTTTAGCAGGGACTGATGCAAGTGTGTATTCTCCAGGGGGTCAGCCACTGCTAACTACTGCTGCTAATACTCTAACACCCATCTCTTCTGGGACTGATTCAGTTCTCCAAGACATGAGTCTGACTTCAGCAGCTGTTGAACAAATTAAGTCCAGCCTTTTTATCTACACTTCAAATATGCAAACTGTGCTGTTGAGCACAGCTCAAGTGGATCTACCCTCTCAGACAGATCAGCAAAACCTGGGGGATATCTTCCAGAATCAGTGGGGTTTATCATTTATCAATGAACCCAGTGCTGGCCCCGAAACTGTTACTGGGAAGTCATCAGATTATAAAGTGATGGAGGTGATATTTCAAGGGGAATATCCTGCCACTTTGGTTTCACAGGGTGCTGAAATAATCCCCTCAGGAACTGAGCATCCTGTGTTCCCAAGGCATATGAGCTGGAAAAACGGACTAGTCCTCAAGTTCTGGGTAGCATTCTAAAATCTGGGACTACTAATGAGAGTGGAGCCTTATCCTTGGAACCCAGTCATATAGGTGACCTGCAAAAAGCAGACACCAGTAGTCAAGGTGCTTTAGTGTTTCTCTCAAAGGACTATGAGACAGAAAATCAAAATCCTCTGGCGTCTCCTACGAACACTTTGTTAGGCTCCGCCAAAGAACAGAGATACCAGAGAGGCCTAGAAAGGAATGATAGCTGGGGTTCTTTTGACCTGAGGGCTGCTATTGTATATCACACTAAAGAAATGGAATCTGTTTGGAATTTGCAGAAGCAAGATCCCAAAAGGATAATCACTTACAATGAAGCCATGGGTAGTCCAGATCAATGAAGGACCAGACTGCCTATTTGTAACCTTTCTGCAGCATTAGAGCCACCGTTCATGGGGGACACAAGGCTTTTATGCTCCTAGATCTTCAACGCAGCAGAGGAACCATAAGTAGAATCACAGGATAATATATACAAATATATATATATATATATACATTATATATATAGTTATTTTTAAAAAGGCAACTGAAAGTAATTAGACTTCTTAAGGAAACAAATTTATTTCAAGAGACTATACATGGTTATTTAATCTCCGGTACTGAATAGATTTGTTTTATTTTGTTTTTAGTTTTTAAGTGTGAATGCAAGTGATTAATGAATATGGACTTATTAACAAGCGTGGTTCTAAAGTTCCTGCTGTCATCACCTTGGGCAACCAATGACCCACTGGAAAGGCAAATCCACTTTAAAAGATCTCTGTATCTTGTTCTGTGACTAAAGTGATACACTAATCACGGGGAACCCAGAATGATTCAACATTTTCCCCCACTCCTCCCTTGATCTTTTGGTTATACTTTGAACCCTGCGAGAATGCTGGATAAAATGCCTTGAAGTTTGCAGGGGTCTTTTTTTTTTTAGTGAATATGATTTGCGTGTCTTGCCAGGAATAAGCAGCCTCTGTGGGGTATTGGGAAATATTTTCTTTGTTTTCTTTTAATTTTTGTGGGGTGGGGGGATAGGGGAGGGCATTGAAGTTCTACAGTTCTGAAGTAGTTGGTGGTACATAGTTTCACTTGGCTTTGGTTACCTATTGGACTTTAGTAAGTAAAAACTTCACGAGTGTCATTTAAACAAAAGTTACAGAACAAACAATTGGCTTTAGATATTTAATCTGGAAAAATCCTCCTGTGCCTATGTTCTAACATAACTGTGTTAAGTGGGAGCAAAAATGTATTCTGCTTTTCAACTGTAGGTGCTCCAGACTTGCTCTCTGTCACTAACACTAAATGTGCTATTTTTCTTGTTTTTCATCAAACATCTGAAGAGAAACTTCTGTACCTTTCTGTAAATTCTTTTTAATGTCTCAGAAATCTAAAAGGGGAAGAAAAAAGTCCATGAAAATTAAAACTTCATGTTTTTAGCCAGTGAGGAGGTAATAAACCCTGCCTATAGAAGATGTGTTTTCATGCAAACTATACTTCTGAGCTTATTAGCTTCTAATTATATCTTAATAAATATATTTTATTACTAGAAAGAAAAAAAAGAGGCTCTTTAGTTCTTCTTCACTCTCTGCCATAAGGGTAGTGTCATCTGCATATCTGAGGTTATTGATATTTCTCGCTGGAATCTTGATTCCAGCCTGTGCTTCTTCCAGCCCAGAGTTTTTCATGATGTACTCTGCATATAAGTTAAATAAGCAGGGTGACAATATACAGCCTTGACGTACTCCTTTTCCTATTTGGAACCAGTCTGTTGTTCCATGTCCAGTTCTAACTGTTGCTTCCTGACCTGCATACAGGTTTCTCAAGAGGCAGGTCAGGTGGTCTGGTATTCCCATCTCTTTCAGAATTTTCCACAGTTTATTGTGATCCACGCAGTCAAAGGCTTTGGCATAGTCAATAAAGCAGAAATAGATGTTTTTCTGGAACTCTCTTGCTTTTTCCATGATCCAGCGGATGTTGGCAATTTGATCTCTGGTTCCTCTGCCTTTTCTAAAATCAGCTTGAACATCTGGAAGTTCATGGTTCACATACTGCTGAAGCCCGGCTTGGAGAATTTTGAGCATTACTTTACTAGTGTGTGAGAAGAGTGCAATTGTGCCGTAGTTTGAGCATTCTTTGGCATTGCCTTTCTTTGGGATTGGAATGAAAACTGACCTTTCCCAGTCCTGTGGCCACTGCTGAGTTTTCCAAATTTGCTGGCATATTGAGTGCAGCACTTTCACAGCATCATCTTCCAGGATTTGGAATAGCTTAACTGGAATTCCATCACCTCCAGTAGCTTTGTTCGTAGTGATGCTTCCTAAGGCCCACTTGACTTCACATTCCAGGATGTCTGGCTCGAGGTGAATGATCACACCATTGTGATTATCTGGGTCGTGAAGTTCTTTTTTGTACAGTTCTGTGTATTCTTGCCACCTCTTCTTAATATCTTCTGCTTCTGTTAGGTCCCTCCCATTTCTGTCCTTTATTGAGCACATCTTTGCATGAAGTGTTCCCTTGGTATCTCTAATTATCTTGAAGAGATCTCTAGTCTTTCCCATTCTGTTGTTTTCCTCTATCTCTTTGCATTGATCACTGAGGAAGGCTTTCTTATCTTTCCTTGCTATTCTTTGGAACTCTGCATTCAAATGGGTATATCTTTCCTTTTCTCATTTGCTTTTCGCTTCCCTTCTCTTCACAGCTATTTGTAAGGCCTCCTCAGACAGCCATTTTGCTTTTTTGCATTTCTTTTTCTTGGGGATGGTCTTGATTCCCATCTCCTGTACAATGTCACGAACCTCTGTCCATAGTTCATCAGGCACTCTGTCTGTCAGATCTAGTCCCTTAAATCTATTTCTCTCTTCCACTGTATAGTCATAAGGGATTTGATTTAGGTCATACCTGAATGGTCTAGTGGTTTTCTCCACTTTCTTCAATTTCACCCTGAATTTGGCAATAAGGAGTTCATGATCTGAGCCACAGTCAGCTCCTGGTCTTGTTTTTGCTGACTGTATAGAGCTTCTCCATCTTTGGCTGCGAAGAATATAATCAATCTGATTTTGGTGTCGACCATCTGGTGATTTCCATGTGTAGAGTCTTCTCTTGTGTTGTTGGAAAAGGGTGTTTGCTATGACTAGTGCATTCTCTTGGCAGAACTCTATTAGCCTTTGCCCTGCTTCATTTTGTACTCCAAGGCCAAATTTGCCTGTTACTCCAGGTGTTTCTTGACTTCCTACTTTTGCATTCCAGTCCCCTATAATGAAAATGACATCTTTTGGGGATGTTAGTTCTAGAAAGTCTTGTAGGTCTTCATAGAACTGTTCAACTTCAGCTTCTTCAGCATTACTGGTCAGGGCATAGACTTGGATTACCGTGATATTGAATGGTTTGTCTTAGAAATGAACAGAGATCATTCTGAGTTGAGTATAGCAAGTAGTTGGGTGCATTCCAAATGACCTGAATCAGAGAGCTGGAAAGGACATTAAAGATGATCTAACTGACTTCCTTATTTTGCAACCTGTGGATCAGAAGCTGAGTGTGTGTGTGTTTTAGGAGCCAAACTGGTCTAGATGCCAGGTTTCCACGTGTCCAAAACAGAGTCCTCTCTCTGCCCCCTCTCTGCTGCAAAACCTTTGAGGGGTTCCTGAAGGAAGCTCACTAATAGTTGTGAGTCTTTGAAAATGAATAAAACCTCCATTTTTCTTAAAACATAGAGATGGACTAAGTGATTTCTGAGGGTTCCTTCCAGCCCAGGGTGGGAATCAGTTTTCCTGTAATTCTCACTTTGGGGCGTTCTTTGGAAGCATGGCTGCTGCAATTGTGCCATCTAGTGATGTGATGTAGGTATTGCGCCACCAGCCAAATACCTTATTGCACTTTTCTATTAATAAACGCTGCAGAGAAAAGCAGCTGAGTGAAAAGAGCATTAAGTCTCCTCCCTACTCTTGCCTTGGCTCGTTCCCTCCGGCAATGGGAACTTTAAAGGAAACTCCCCAACCTCTCTGACCTGAAGCATAAAACTTTCTCCTCAGCATCTGTCTGCAGGGTTTAGGGTGGGAAGGTAGTGGCACTGGGGGCCGTGTTTCCTGTACCAGTCTCTGGGAGGCACGATGCCCAGCCTATGGGTACATTCAGTCATCCTCCGTGCTCCACAAAAGCTATTTTCCCATGTCCATCACTTGCCATCGCCCTGTCAGGATGGTGCCACGTCTAGCTCCAGGCTGGAGCCTTCCTTCAATCCACCCAAGAGCTGGGACACCCCTTCCTTCCTCCGCCCACCCTTATTCACCCTCCTGCGGTGCCCCCTTCTCAAGTCCACGGTCAGCCAGCCTGCAGGGTGAGAGAAGGAACCACAGGGGGCGCAGTCCTGTTCCTGTAAGTTACATGGTCTGCAGTGGGACTGAATTGTGTCCCCAAAATTCATATGGTAAAGCCCCTAGTCTCCAGTGTGATGGTACTTGGAGGTAAAAACCTTTGGCAATTATGTTTTGGTGAAGTCATGAGAGTGGAGCCCTCATAAGGGGATTAGTTTGTCTCTCTGACTCTCTCTGGGAGAAGGCAATGGCACCCCACTCCAATACTCTTGCCTGGAAAATCCCATGGACGGAGGAGCCTGGTGGGTTGCAGTCCATGGGGTTGCTAGGAGTCGGACACGACTGAGCAAATTCACTTTCACTTTTCACTTTCATGCACTGGAGAAGGAAATGGCAGCCCACTCCAGTGTTCTTGCCTGGAGAATCCCAGGGATGGGGGAGCCTGGTGGGCTGCCGTCTTAGCAGCAGCAGCAGCTGACTCTCTCTTGCTTGCTTGCTCTCTTTCCCTCTCCCCTTTTTTCTCTCCGTTAGGATTCAGCAGGAAATTAGCCACCTGGAAGCCAGAAAGAGGCCTTACCAGAACGCAATCATGCTTGCACTTTGATCTCAGACTCCAAGTCTCCAAATCCGTGAGAAATCAATGTCTGTTATTGAAGCCACTCAGTCTGTAGTGTTTTGTCCTAGCAACCCAAGCAGACCAAGACATGGTCTGAGTCCCGGTTTGAAGTATTGGAAGTCAGTCCATTCAAAGAAAATCTTGCAGATGGGTCAGTTTTACCCATATGTCTTCCCAGATGGGATGAGTGTTGAGCCTTATTGATGGGCTGGCCAGGAGGAAGCTGTGTGTGTGTGCTTAGTCATGCGAACCCATGGACTACAGCCTGCTAGGCTCTCCCACGAGATTCTCCAGGCAAGAATACTGGAGTGGATCGCCATTCCTTTCACCAAGGATCTTCCCAATCCAGGGATTGAACCTGGGTCTCCTGCATTGCAGGTGGATCCTTTACCATCTGAGCCACCAAAAAAGCTGAGGAGGAGGCTAGGGCAGGGAAAAGATGACTAGGAGCACAAGGGTTCTTGTGTCTTCAAATGAGTAAGCTGAATACCATAAGGAGCCCAGTGAGCCATACCAGTTCCTGAGGAGGTTCACCAAGTAGGAAATGCTTCCAGAACTAATCCCTCAGGAGCCGAGGTGGCTGATCCAGAACAGCCATCAGGACTGTGAGTAGAGATCACAGTGCAATGTCACAAGATAAAAGGAGTCTGGGTCCAAGGACTTTGTGCAGAACGGCTGGACAACCAACCCTTCAGTGGGAGGGGAAAATGTACTTTTTGTGTCTTTTAAGCCACTGTCTTTTAGTCTCCGTAACCCACAGCCAAAGATAATCATAACTGATATTGCATTCAATAAGTGTTGGCTGTTATCTGTCACATGATCACAACCATTTAATGTCTGTCTTCCCACTGGATTGTAAGCTCCATGAGGGCAGGAGCTCTGTGTCTGCCCAGTTAAGTGTATCCTCAAGGCCCAAGCCAGTGCCATACACACAGCCGGCACTCGGTAAGTGTCTGTCAGATAAGTCTGTGACCCCCTTTCCTGCCCTCTTCCTCCCTGAACCTGAGTACCAGCCTTGTGTCATCTTTTCCACTAAGGTCTCACTTAAAGCCCATTAAGAAAGATCATCCCAGTCACATGTCGCTTCCTCTTGGTGCAGGGCCCTTGGAAATCACAGTGTGTGTGACATGGCAGAAGTTGTCCTGCTGGTGTTGTTCTGTGTGGTGGTCATTCTGTGGTTAGTCCCTGGATGCTTACGTCCTTGCTTAACTGCACGGTAATTGACTTTGGAGGGGAAAACACTTTCAGTTTTTAATCATTGGGAGCTTGGCCCCAATTCCTCCTAAATGTTTACAGCAGACAATAAATACTTCATGGAGAAAGAAAGGGAGGGAGGGAAGGTGGCAGGGAAGAAAGGAAAAGGGAGTGAGGAAAACCCGACAAGGCCCCAACACTGAGGAGGAATGCTGGCATTTCAAGTCGGGGAGAGTGACTCTTAAAAAGGAGAAATAGGGACTTCCCTGGCAGTCCAGTGGTTAAGACTTCATCTTCTAATGTAGGGCATGTGGGTTTGATCCCTGGTTGGAGAGCTAAAATCCCACATGTCTCATGGCCAAAAAGCCAAAACATAAAACAGAAGCAGTATTGTAACAAATTCAATAAAGATTTTAAAAATGATCCACATAAAAATCTTAATTAATTAATTAATTAAAAAGGAGAAATAATGGGGTGTTCCCTGGTGGCCTAGTGGCTAGGATTCCAGGCTTTCACTGCCATGGCCCGGGTTCAATCCCTGATTGGGAATCTGAGATTATCCGGCAATAAAATAAATAAAAATTAAAAGGAGAAATAAGTAAGGCCCAAAACGATCAAGCAGAATGGTAGGGATAATACAAGAGAGAAGCTCCCAAGAGCCTAACTTGAAAAAAATTTCAAAGGCCAATTGATGTGTGTCGAAAAATGGGAAAATTGGGGATTCTGGGGACCTGGGTTCATGGGTCATTAGCTGTGACCTTGGGTGAGTCAAGTCTCTCCTAAGGAGCCATTGCCTTACTTTTACAATTAGCAGGTCTGACTCAGTCAGTGGTCTTCTGGTTGTGCCCTAAGGAGCCCAGGTAGAGACTCAAGACACAGGCATCCATCCCTCACTCCTCAGCTGGAGAATCTCTGCTCCATTCGGTTCATGCATTGGCTTCTGCACAGAATTTAGTTTGAGTAAAAGGCTATGGAGCCAAGACTTCCCTGCTGGTTCAGTGGTTTAAGACTCTGCTCCCAATGTAAGGGGCCTGGGTTCAATCCCTGGTCTGAGAACTAGATCCTATATGCCTCAGCTAAGAGCCCATGAATGGTAATAGCCACAACTACGACCCAGCACAGCCAAGTAAATAAATAAACAATTTTTTAAAAGGCTATGGAGCTACAACCACGTTTGAAAACCGCTGGAGTCAATGACCCCTATCACAACTACATAAAGATCTCAAGTTTTATGATTCAACAGGTCTCTCCCATCACTGGAGCCCCTTCCTCACAGAAGAAAAGATACACATGGGCCTTGGTCTCATCTTCCCAACCAGACTTTAAATTCTGAGGAGGCTGAGTTTGGGCTCATGGTTCTCAGCTTCCCGTGACAACTTCCCTTTTGGGCTCATGGACTCTCAGCCTTGGCTGGACTTATAAAGGGTGTTTCACAAAGTTCTGCATCTGGATGCCGTGAGAGGGCAGCAGAAAGGCTGTGAGAGGAGGAGGGTCTAATCCACCTTGGGGGCTCTCAGGGATGTGGGGACCCCCATCCAGGGGGTTCTGCTCATATGTGTGTCTCTCATTTCATGACCTGGTCTGTCCCCTTCTCAATCTCTGGTTTCTTGTCTCTCCTTTTCCCAGCTGCCTCCCGCCACACCCCTGCCTGCCCAGCCTGAGGTCTGTGCTTCCTCTGAAGCCTTGATGCTCTCCCTGATGCAGAGTCCTGTATGGAGTCCTGGATGTGGCCAGGGAGTCAGTGAGATGCCCAGAACAAGCAGGGCTGAATCAGGCATCAGGGGCCTTGCTCTCAGGGGAAGAGACACCTAAGAGGCCCATATGAAGATACAAGGACTGGGACTTCCCTGGTGGCCCAATGATTAAGACTCTGAGTTTCCAATGCAGGGGACAGGTGCAAGTTAGATCCCTAGTCAGGGAACCAGGATCCCATATGCCATGTGGCGTGATCAAAAGTTACAAGAACCATAAACAAAATGTGGTACCTGCACACATACAATGGAACACTATTCCTCCTTAAAAAAGAAGGGAATTCTCACACTACAACACAAATGGACCTTGAAGACATTACGTGAAGTGAAATAAACCAGTCACAAAAAGACAAATACACTATGACTCCACTCATATGAGCTGTCTAGAGTAGTCAAATTCATAGATCCAGGAAGTAGAATGGTGGTCGCCAGGGATTGGAGAGAGGGGGAGATGGGGATTTATTGTTTAATGGATATAGAGTTTCAGTTTTATAAGATGAAAAAGTTCTGGAGACTTGCTACACACCAATGTGAACACACTTAACATTGCGGAACTGAACACTTAAAAACTGTTAAGATGGAAAATTGTATATTATGTGCTGCAAGAATACTGGAGTGGGTTGCCATTTCCTTCTCCAGGGGATCTTCCCAACCCAGGGATTGAATCCGGGTCTCCTCTATTGCAGGCAGATTCTTTACCATCTGAGCCACTAGAGAAGTCCCGTTATTTTATGCGCATTTTACCACAATATTTTTAAAAGAAGAGGAGGAAGCAAGGACCATTTGAGGATCCCTTGGTATCCCCAGGGCTCCTAGTGGCCCTCTTTCTGCTTGTCACCCGGACAGACCTAAGGTAGAGAATGAGCCTTGGAAGGAAATGAAGCTCCTCCTGATAACAGGTCCTCAGACTGAAGACCCTTCCAAAACTCTCTGCTCACGGTGTGACCCTCCTGTTTCTAGCTCCCTGGGCCCCGGCCCATGTCCCCCAGCTCCCAGATATTGCTCATTCTCCTGAGGAATATGCATGAGGCCTCAGGTGACATTATCACACACACACTCACAAAAACCCAACTCAACAAATTAATTGGCTTTAAAAAACAACTCAGAGGCTGGTTGGGACCTCAGCCCAGCCTTGCTGAAGCTGTTTATTTATGGGGAGGACTGTGGGCCCTTGAAGTCCCCAGGGCTGCCATGCAGTGGAAAGTCCAGGACTCCAGCTCCAGCTCAGTCACTCTGGGCCTCTTGGTAACTCACCTGGGCTAAGGCCCCGGGCCAGGCACCTGAAAGAGAGCGTGAGACGGAAAGGGTTCTACTTCCCCCTCCACACCCCAGCTCCTGATGATGACCCCACCTCCACCAGCCGGCACCAAGGCCGTAGGGGCTCAGGGAAGGGGGTGAAGAGGATCAGGGTCAAGGCCCTAGGCCCAGGACATTCTCTTCCACCTGCAACCTGGCTCCTCACAGCCAGAAGCCCACAGAGGAAGCCCCACCTGAGCGATTCATCTGGCCTTGAGAGACCCCGGAAGAGGCAGGAGGATGTGACTGGTGGGTCAAGATTGGGTGCAAAGACCAAGGAGGGCAGGGGCAGGGCAGGAAGGGATGAAGGGGAGGTGACGGGAGCACTAAGAATGCAGGGGCGGTGGGTGGGGCCGGACTGCTCTCTGTCTCCTGAAGTGTCCTCGAGGGGGTGAAGCCGGAAGAGAAGGGCTCTAGGGCATGTGGTGTGGCTCTGGGCACCCCCCAGTGGGGGTGGGCTGCACTCACCCTGGAGGGGTCTGCTTCACCCAGACATGATGTGCTTGACAAAGGCTGGGAAAGAAGACGGAAAACAGCCACATCACATGGCCCCTCTCGGCCCCTTAAACCCCTCCTCCCTGCTTTATACCACCGGACCGCAAACCTTCCCACCACCCTTTCTTCAGACTATGATTCCGTTTCCTGTTTGGGGTTGATGGGGAGAAGGTGGAAGAAAGGAAGGGAACTAACCGCTGCTCTGTGTGCCCTCTCTGTGCTGATACCAGACATGGATGAAATGAGCTACATTATCTCTGCCAATCCCTGCAACCCTGGAAAAGGGGCCAGCATCACCCCGTTGCTCAGATGAGAAAACCAATGTTAAGAGGAGGTAAGCAACTTGCTTAAGATCACCCAGCTGGTATATCACAGAGCTATCTCCAAAATCCACGCTCCTTCCATTATGCAGTGATGTTCACTCCCAGGAGGGAAAAGAGCAATATCCACTGGGAGCTCACCAAAGACCGTGGGGCACACATATCCTCCACTCCTGCATCTGTTCTGTCCTGCAGCCTCTCCTGGCCGGAACTGTACCCACCCCACCCCATCCCTGGCTGCCCGAGGAAGTGCGAAATGAGCTGGTACCTTCGTAATTGATGCAGCCATTGGCATCCTCCTGACCTGCTAACAGCTGCTCCACTTCAGCCTCACTCATCTTCTCCCCTGGGGTGGGAGACAGTGGGCACTTAATGACAGATGGGCAAAGGAGGACCGGCCAAACCCAAACACCCCCTTGAGTCTGATGGCCCAGGACTTCCTGGATCAAGGAAGTGGTCAAACCAAACCACCCCCAAGGCTCTGAAAGGTGGAGTCAAGGTCTTAAGACCCTTCCTAGCCCCCAAGGTCTCTCCCTTTGCCTACAGCCACCAGTGGGTGAGCAGACCAAGGCCCTAGCGACAGAGGCAAAGAAAAGGACAGGGGCCCTGGGTCCCACCTTTCAGGCCTCACCCTGCTCTGCCAGCCTGCTCTCCTCTCCTTCCAACCCTGCTGAGCAAACCCAGTTGGGGACGATGGTACCTACAGAACCCAGGGAGACGGGCTTGGACCAGAACATGAGACTCAGGATGCAGGGAGCCCCACGTCACCCCAACATACACCATGCTTCTTCTGTTCCTCTCCCTTGGGCTCTGCCCCTGCCTGGCGGGCATACGTACCCAGGGTGGCAAGGACGTGGCGAAGCTCAGCGCCCATGACCGTGCCATTGCTCTCCTTGTCAAATACACGCAGCCCCTCCACGAAGTCCTCATAGGTGCCCTGCTCCTTGTTTCGGGAGATGTGCTGCAGGATGGGCAGGAAGGTCTCAAAGTCCAGCATCTTGGAATTCATCTCTTCCGGCAGGGACCGGGAAGGAAAGGAATTCGACGTGAGCTTGAGGGGACCAGAGGCTCGGGAGGGGTCTCATCCGGCCGGCTCTGCCAGGCTAGCCCAGAGCTCGGCTGCCGTCACTTCTGGGTGGGGCCCCCAGTCAGGAATCCTGGAGGGCACAAAGCCCCAGGAGCCCGGCAAGAGCTGGCTCTGGGCACTCTTCTCAGTGAAAGGACCCGGGACCTGTGACTCCACCCTGACCTCTGAATTCCAGGCGGCCAGTGGGGCAGGGAGGTGAGCAGCCCCAAGTTCTCACATTCTCACATTCACCACTTAGACTTCGGATACTCCCAGTCTCAAGGGTAAACTGAGAAGACCGCAAAAAGGAAACTTTGCACAACTCCAAATTTGGGTCCCCTCACTAGTCCCCACCGCCTGGAGCAAGTCTGAATCAATAATGACTAGCACCTGTCTCCCACATTGTGCTGTGTTAAAAGTTTTAATTTACTTTTGTGTTTTTGACAAGCTATAAACTGCAAAAAGAAATTGGCAAAAGACAATTTCTGTTATTAAACTACAGATTGCAATAATTATTTAAAGAATTCCTACTGAACAATAGGAAAAAGATGAGAAACCTGGAATAAAAACTCTTGAATATTTACCAAAGTTAAAAAAAAAACAATACTTTCATAGAGGTAAAACCATTTTTAAGTATCCCAAGGCTGACATTGCTTTCTTTTATAACCCAGAAACCTCCCACAATGGAAAGACCCAAATATCTTTTGCCCTCTGAGAAGCTCTGCTGACACAGGCAGGCTCCTGGTCCTCTGGTCCTTTCTGACCCACATCCTTCACCTTTTCTTCCACAGCAAGAGTAGGAAGGGAAGGACCCAGAACCAAGGAAGAGGGCAGGAAGGCCCCAATATAGGGCCCAGGAAATCTCTAGAAACGATCCACCCTGGCTAAGGGCTCCTGCCCAGGTCTGCCCAGCCCTGGCCCCTCAGAAGGACTCATGTGTTAGGGCAGCTGTTAGCCTGACTGCCACAGTGACAGATGACATTCACAAATGGGACCCCTTGTACCACTTTCTAAACCCTCATTCACTAAAACCTATCTAATGCAAACCAGTGAAACAGGCATCATTATAGAGCTGAGCCGGAGTCTGCTCTAATTTATATTAAATGAATAATTTGCAATCTCAGTGCTGTATTATCAGAAACACATTATCTGTGATACAACTCATGGTGGTCACGGGACATCTCAGTGCTGTAACACCTCACCCACAATTTCTGGTGGAGGCGGGGGCGGTGGTCAGTTCCCAATTTCCCTCCTAGCCCCCCTGCCTCATGTCCCAGGTGCCCTGAAGCAGTAGAAAGTCACGCCTGCTCCCCAGGAGCTCCCACTCTCACAGAGAACATGAGAACAAGCCCAGGTCACACTCTTTTGAGGACTGACCAAGGGCCAGATGTTTCCGGGTCATTCTAGCAATGGGAGGCAGGTAACCTGAGGAGAGCATGTTGGTCTTGAAGGGAGAGAGCCCCAGGGGTGGAGAGGGGAGGCTGACCTTCCGGCTTGGGCTTGCCCAGGACACGCAGCACCTCGGCATTGGTGGGGTTCTGGCCCAGGGCTCGCAGCACGTCCCCACACTGCCCATAGGCGATCTTCAGCTCTCCCGTCGGTGTCCGGTCAAACAACGAAAAGGCCTCTTTGAACTCTGCAGAGAAAAGACTGACTGCAGCCCCCTGGGGCCAAGCGAAGGCAGTGACTAGGGGCTGATCAGCTTCTACCCTTGTTGAAGAGCAGGTCAATGGAGTTGATAAAATATTTCTCTACAGCCAGCACGCCAGCCCCTCCCTGGAACCCATGCCCACCCCATCTTTGACAACTAAAGCACTGTCCTGGAGCCCCCATGACCTGTTCCAGCACTGGGCCTGGGATCTCTTCCAGGAACCACTTGTCACATCATTTGACGTCTCCCCTCCTCTACCCTTCCCATCCACTCATCTTTCCCTCTGCAGGTGAAGTGCCTGACAGTGAAAAAAAAGCAGGGAAGTAAAAAGAGCACTGGATCAGGAGTCAGGACTCCTGGATTCCCCTCCTGGCTCTGCCAACCAATGTGGAATAAGCTGGGCTGGGTCTCAGTTTCCTTAAGCAAACACACCAAGAGTCAGTCCTCACCTGACCCTCCCAGTTGAGTGCCAAAGGAGGGAGCAGTGTGTGGAGCCACTTTGCAAAGGGATAAGACCCGTTCAGAAGTCAGCCAATAACAGTAATGCCTGTCCCAGGCTGAAAGGGAGCTCTCAGGCCAGACAAGGTGGCAAGGTTGGATAGTCAACCCACCCCAGCTCTGCCACTGACCCACAGGTGGCCTCAGGCAAACTCCCAACTTCCGTGGGCCCTCTGTCTCTCAGCTCTAAGGTGGAATGACAGTGTGCACCTGTTGGGGTTGCGGGGGGGATGACAAAGCCCCCCAAGCATGGTGTCTAGCACGTGGTAAGTGACTTAGCTAACTGTGTGTGTGTGTATGTGTGCACACGTGCATGTGGGGTCAATCACATTCAATTCTTTGCAACCCCATGGACAGTCTCCTCTGTCTATGGGATTTCCCAGTCAAGAATACTGGAGTGGGTTGCCATGCCCTTCTCTGGGGGATCTTCCCAATCCAGGGATCCAACCCACGTCTCTTGCATCTCCTGCATTGGCAGATGGATTCTTTACCACCAGTGCCACCAGGGAAGCAGGCAAGTGGTTATTATTATATTTCTAGTTCTGAAGCCAGACTCCCAGAAGATACCAGTACAGGAGTCCAGGGCACCAGGCTGAATGAAGGCACTCCTGGGCCCTTTGCAAACAACCTCATTCCTCATCAATTTGGGTTCAACCAGCTCATTACCGGGGACAATTTGGACTGGGTATGGCATTGAAGTACCCTTGTGCTACCCATGAAGAAGCGGTTTACAAAGTGGATTAACAATATAAACCTGAGAAGAATGTGTGAACTACTTAGGAGAAAAGCTGCTTTTAATCCTCTCTAAGTACTTTAGAAACACTTACTTCCTTAGAGGCCGCATATGGATTATTTACAAATCATTCCACAGATCAAAACAGGTTCCCCAAGATGTTTACCTGCAGCTCTTTATTAGGCTTTGTATGAATTGCAAAGAGATAAAACCGCATGTCTTTCAAATTACTAAATAATTGAGCTCAAATTCCATTTCCATTGCTTACTAGCTATGTGACCTCGGGCAAGTAAATATTTAACCTCTATAAACCTCTTCTTTTATAAATGGCACCTACCTCATAGGATCCTTAAATTACATTCAAATAAAATACAATAGCGCATGTAAAAAAATCTTAACTCTGTCATTTCCCCAACAATACTGTTGTTAGTAATCTCTCACTGACTTTAATCCCAATTTTAACACTTAACTTTGTGATCTTAGCCAAGCCACATAACCTCACTGAACCTTGGTTTCCTCCTCTGTCAAAAGGAAGAGCACCGACCTCACAGCTTTGTTAGAAGAATTAAATTCTTAACATGTAAAGCTATTAGCATGGCTTCTGGCACAAATTCATTGTCCGATAAATACAGTAGTTGAATCTGCACTCAGGCTTTTGGATCTCCTAACTCATTCAGAAGAGCGAGGGCAAACTTAAAGATGCAGTCTCCACATAAAAGAATGATGTTTAACAGGAAGATTGAACAAGAATAAGAATGATGACCTATGGTTTGAGCACTTGTCATGGGCCAGCCTCTGAGTTGATAACTTTGCATGAATTACCCCATCTATATTTACAAAAACTTTATACTATAGATATTACTATCCTCATTTATAGGCCACTGCAGATGTGACTTCCAGCCAACTATTAGGGAAAACAAGTGAGGAGAGAGGAGGAGGAAGTGGCCTGTTGTCCCAGTGAATGTTCCTGCCTGCTGGGAAGGCTGGCGCACACATAAAAACCCGACACTGAAGTCTAGGATGGCAACTAGGGGGAAAACTAGCCCAGTGATCTCAACGTATATGAGAGATGACATTCATGGTCTCTGAAGAAACTTTTTCTCAAAGTTCTATAGTAGCGAGCTGCCTGCTAGAGCAATGAGCAATGCTGATACCTTTCCAAAGGGATATGGAAATCTGGAGAGGGACCAGAGAAGGAAGTCAGGAGTTAGAAACTAGCTCCTATGAGAAAAAAAAAAAAAAAACATAAAAGAATTTGGGGTTATATCACCCGGAGATTACAAAGCTAAGAAAGGATTTGATGACTATCTCAAATAGATGGAGGTTATCTAGAGAACGCTCAAAAGAATCACAGAATTTCTGAATTGAAGAGAATCGAATACCTTCACTTTGCAGAAGAGAAAATTCAGGTTTAAAGAAGTGACTTGCCCTAAGTCTCAGGGTCACCAGTGGCAGATTTAGGGCTAATAGCCAAGTCTCCTGGTTCCAAATAGTGTTCTTCCAGCAAAACAGAAGAAAATCATCTTCAGCTTCTTCCAGCAAAACAGAAGAAAATCATCTTCAGCTTGACCAAGGAGCAAAGGAAGAGATGGGAGCAAGATCAAAACAGAAACAATTCTAATCCAACCTAAGGAACAATGCCTTTGAAGTCAGAGGGACGAAAGCCTGGAATCAGCTAAGCCCCAGCCCTGAAAATCTTCACGGAGAAAAAAGGCAGCTAGCTGTCCCAGTTGGCTTTGACCAGGATTCTCACTTGGGAAATGAAAAATGTTTATCACTGATTTTCTAGTCTTCCTGCATATCACTGTGTTTGTATTTACAATGAGTATAAATTTAGCTTGCTGTTACTCTTTAGTCGCGAAGTCATTTCTGACTCTTTTGCAACCCCATGGACTGTAGCCTGCCAGACTCCTCTGTTCATGGGATTTCCCGGGCAAGAATACTGGAGTGAGATGCCATTTCCATTTCCAGGGGATCTTCCTGACCCAGGGATCGAACCCGTGTCTCCTACATTGGCAAGCAGATTCTTTACCACTGAGCCACCTGGGAAGTCCATAATATGTAACTAAAATGCATTAAAATTAATTTTAAGAATTTCACAGCACTCCAGACTATTGACAGAAAGTGATTGTCAACAGACTAATACAAAAATGGAGTCAAATTTAGTTCACTAGATTCAAAATGCATCTGCCATCATCACGCCCCTTTTGTGAGTAACTGGCTTTTTGGGAGGGGAAACTTGACAATAACTATTACAATTTTAAATGCACATAGACTTGACACCTCCCTGGTGGTCCAGTGGTTAAGAATCTGCCTTGCAATGCAGGACGCCGGTTCCATCCCTGTCAGGAAACTAAGATCCCATATGTGTGTGCTTAGTCACTCAGTCGTGTCCGACTCTGCGACCCTGTGAACTGTAGCCCACCAGGCTTCCCTGTCCACAGGATTCTCCAGGCAAGAATACTGGAGTGAGTTGCCATTTCCTTCTCCGGGGGAATCTTCCCGACCCAGGGATCCAACCAGCGTCGCTTATGTCTCTCGAGTTGGCAGGCGAGTTCTTTACCACTAGCGCCATCTGGGAAGCCCCAAGATCCCATATGCCAAGGAGCAGCTAAGCGACTCTCCACAGCTAGAGAGTCTGTGAGCTGTCACATAAGCTCCTGCATCACATGGTGAAGACTATGTGTGCCCCAGAGACCCAAGGCAGCCTAATTAATTAATTTTTAAGAATAAAAAAAATAAAATGCACATATACTTTGACTCATTGCTAGGAAAGTCTCCTGGGGAAAGCATAATGATTTTTCCCCCAGCTGGGGATAATCTGAAGGTCTAGCAATATGAACTAATTGGATTAAAAAGTGTATCAACATGTGAGAATCTATACAATGTTTTAAAAGAATGAGGTAGAACTGTTTTGTGTTAAATATAAAAAAACATTTAAATAGATTATTAAATAATATATACTGTGTTATATATTGTTGAACCCAAATGCATATTAAATGAAAGATGCAGGAGAGTATGTACCCTAGGACTCAATCTGTGTAAACTTTACACATACTTACATATGTACTGGTATAACATGATATATTTTTATCAAGGGATACATAGACCTGTTAACAATGATTGTTTTGGGGAGAGCAGATCAGCATGAAAGGAAAGCAAGGGGAAAATATTTTTATTTTCATTACTTATTTTTAAGTAGTATACTAATTTTTATCATGTGCTTGTGTTAGTTTAATTTTTCAAACATAGCCAGTGCTTAAAATCAAGGTCCCTTCCAGTTCATATGATTTTCTGTCCAAGAGTGATTTGATGGGGGAAACAGAGGGATAAATTGCAGTGAGGGTGAGGCTCTAAAGTAGACATCACATGATGAAACATTTCGTTCTCAAAACACCAGAATCCTACAAAAGAAGGGCTGAGGGACTTGCCTAGAAGCTACACTTAATAATATTTATATAACATTGAGAAAACAAATTGTCTTCATCAAAGATAGAGAAGAGTTGATGGAGACCACAGGTGGACTAGGGTCCCCCCAAGACACCGCTGGGCCTGCCACCATTAGGGGGTTGAGCGTCTTGGCAGACTTCATGATGCAGAGGGAGAGAGCTGGTAGCCTAAGGAGGGCTTTTCAATAACAGGAACAGAAATGATGGCTTTTAAATATCTTGGATTTTAGTGTAGAGAAAAGAAAAAAAAACTTTTTTTGCTATGCATCTGTTATGTTCCAGGCTGTCTGGCAGAGCTGTTCAGAACTCAAGTCTGGAATCAGATTGCCTTAGTTGGAATCCTCGCTCTACCAACAACTATCTGTGTGAGACTGAGCAGACCACCCAACCTCTTTATGCCTCGGTTTTATCACCTGTAAAGTGGGGTGGTGATAGTCCCTACCTCATAGGGTTGTGGTAAGAATTAAATAAATTAACGCATGTAAAGTGCTTAAGTAAGAACAGTCAAAAAAGAGTAAACCCATACGTGCTGTTTTGTTTTTGTTTGTTTGTTTGTGGTGGCGTTTTTGTTTGGTTTTTGGATTGTTTTTTCGGCCGCACTGGGAATCTCGGTTCCCTGACAAGGGATTGAACCCTGACAGTGAAAGCCCAGAATCCTAACCATGAGGCCACCAGGGAATTCCCTATACTTGCTATTTTGCATAACTGTTTCCCGTCATGCCTTTGTGTACCCTGACTCAAATACAGGTTTGCACTGATGATGGTGATGAAATGATGGTGATGGTGATGGTGGTGATGATGGTGATGGTGGTGGTGATGATGATGGTGGTGGTGGTGATGATGGTGATGCTAGTGGTGATGATGGTGGTGGTGGTGATGGTGATGGTGGTAATGGTGACGATAGTGATGATAGTGATGAAATGATGGTGATGGTGGTGATGGTAGTGATGATGGTGATGCTAGTGGTGATGATGTTGGTGGTGGTGGTGATGATGGTGATGCTAGTGGTGATGATGTTGGTGGTGGTGGTGATGGTGATGGTGGTGATGGTGACGATAGTGATGATGGTGATGAAATGATGGTGATGGTGGTGGTGGTGATGATGGTGATGCTAGTGGTGATGATGGTGGTGGTGGTGATGGTGATGGTGGTAATGGTGACGATAGTGATGATGGTGATGAAATGATGGTGATGGTGGTGATGGTAGTGATGATGGTGATGCTAGTGGTGATGATGTTGGTGGTGGTGGTGATGATGGTGATGCTAGTGGTGATGATGTTGGTGGTGGTGGTGATGATGGTGATGCTAGTGGTGATGATGGTGGTGGTGGTGATGGTGATGGTGGTGATGGTGACGATAGTGATGATGGTGATGAAATGATGGTGATGGTGGTGGTGGTGATGATGGTGATGCTAGTGGTGATGATGGTGGTGGTGGTGATGGTGATGGTGGTGATGGTGATGGTAGTGATGATGGTGATGAAATGATGGTGATGGTGGTGATGGTGGTGATGATGGTGATGCTAGTGGTGATGATGTTGGTGGTGGTGATGATGGTGATGCTAGTGGTGATGATGGTGGTGGTGGTGATGGTGATGGTGGTGATGGTGACGATAGTGATGATGGTGATGAAATGATGGTGATGGTGATGGTGGTGATGATGGTGATGCTAGTGGTGATGATGATGGTGGTGCTGGTGATGGTGATGGTGGTGATGGTGACGATAGTGATGATGGTGATGAAATGATGGTGATGATGATGGTGGTGGTGGTGATGGTGATGGTGGTGATGGTGGTGATGATGGTGATGCTAGTGGTGATGATGTTGGTGGTGGTGATGATGGTGATGCTAGTGGTGATGATGGTGGTGGTGGTGATGGTGATGGTGGTGATGGTGACAATAGTGATGATGGTGATGAAATGATGGTGATGATGATGGTGGTGGTGGTGATGGTGACAATAGCGATGATGGTGATGACAGTGACACTGATGATTACTATTATGGTGATCATGACAACCCCTTCCCCAGGAGTCACAACAGAGAGGGTGTGGAGGGGGTGTTGGAGTTATTAGTACTCACCTTCGATCTGGTCAGCAGTGAAGTCTATCTGTGGAGAGAAACACAGAGGAATGAGGGCTGGGACTGCTAACGGCTTCCAGTGAGAAGCAGAAACAGCTTCCGGGGATGCTGGGTCACCTGCCGTAGACCCAGATGAGGAGGGAAGGAGATTATGGGCTGACAGTCAGACACTGGCCTCCTGATGACCAAGCCACAACTGACAGCCTATCAAATACTGCAGCCTCCAAAGCTCTCTCAACACCACTTATGAAGTGATGGCTCCAAGTGAGAGGGAAAGAGAAGTGCTCTGAATAACTCTGGAGCCCACACAACTCCTTATTATAATTCCTTTGGATCAAATGTAAATTCCATCCTAGCCACTGTAAATGGTTTCTCCCCTTTCTACTTGACACTGACTTTCAATCTACCTCCTTCAAGAAGCCTTCCCTCACCCCCTTCCACTCCAGCCCCTCCTTCAGCACACATCCCTCCCAGGCACCCTGCAGGGAAGCCTAGTGTGAGCGAGCCCAGGATGCTTCCTGTTTTCCAGTCATGCCTTTACGTGTACCATGGCTCCTTAAAAGCCGGGTCCCCACCGGGCAGGGAATTGGAAAGAAAAAACCTGACACAGAGTAGGTACTCAAAAACTATTTGTTGCAAGGAGTAAATTTTGGATTTTCTTCCCCTCAATTCAAATCTGAGTATAAAAGCAGAAGGTGGAAAGCTCTGAAGATGAATGACAATGAACAAGCATGAGTCATCATTTTAATTTAGCATCTCGTGTGTTACTTCATGGTCTTTATCCACCACCACCCCCTCAAATCCGCCCTCCACTGGTGGTGGAGACCAATCCTGGAGCATCTTCTTCTTCTTCCTAGTTCTGGTTCTGCTGCTCTGTGCCCATCCAAAGCTGACGTCACTAATGAGAACCCCTGAAGGTGGCCAGAATGAGCTAGGAGAGCAGGAAAAAGGTTACACTGTGTGGGGAAAGCAACTGGCCATGCCCAGGACGGACTTTGCCAGAGGTGTAGGTGACAGTGGCCAGAAAGCTAAAGAAACCCCCCAAATGGGGCAAAGGATGCCTTGAATGAACCCTCTGAGGAACGGTGCCACTTGCCTTACTTTGCAATGCTTTAAGTCCCAGGAGTAAACGTGTAAGAAATATTAATATAAAAACATAACATCAGAATATATAGTCATAACCACACACATTGGACTTAAGTTTACCTTTGCTTTATCTTTTTTTAAAATTTTTTCTACTTTATTGAGGTATAATTGACAAAATTGTAAGATATTGAAAGTGTACACTGTGATGATTTAATATATGTATACATTGTGAAAGAATTCCTCCCATGTGTTAACTGATAATGTGTCACCTTATTTATTTATTTTCTATTTTATTTTTGTGAGAACACTTAGGTTCTACTCTGTTGTGCTGTGCTAAGTCACTTCAGTCACGTCTGACTCTTTGTGACCCCATGAACTGTAGCCCGCCAGACTCCTCTGTCTATGAGATTTTCCAGGCAAGAACACTGGAGTGGATTGCCTTTCCCTTCTCCAGGGGATCTTCCCGACCCAGGGATCAAACCAGTGTCTCTCATGTCCCCCGCGTTGGCAGGTAGGTTCTTTACCACTAGTGCTACCTGGGAAGCCCTCTACTCTGTTAGCAAATTTCAATTATACAATACAGTATTACTGATCGTAGTCACCATGTTTTACATTAGATCCTCAGACCGGCCCCTGGCAACAACTTTTCTACTCTCTGTTTCTACAGTTTGACTTTTTATTTTTATTTAAATTCCACAGGCATGTTCTACCACGAAGTATTTGTCTTCGTCTGGTTTATTTCATTTATACTTTTGCTCTGTCTTTGAGCAAAGAACCTTCTAAGCAAAGGAACTGGGTAAGTATAAGAGGGGAAATGACCCTCGTGAAAGATACCTAATTTTTTTTCCACTTTAAAGCAATTTCAACAACTCCTAGAACTGGAAGACCCAGACATGGAGAAGACAATTGCAACCAGAGGCAAGAAATTGGGAAAGGTGGGTGCTAGAGGGGAAGTGATAGGCCAAAGAGAAGGCACTCCACTGATACCAGCAGGCAGCTCTTGTCCAGACTAGGTTGACCCACAGGAACAGTACGTTATCAGAACTAATCAGAAATACAGGTTTCCTAAAAGGGGAGATAGTCAGCTTTTCTTGCTAGGCTCTGCTCACAGAGGGAGTGGTGTATGACCTAGAAAAGCTTCGGGCACTTTCAAGGTCTTTTCCTTTGCCTCAGTTTCCCCAGAGTGTCCCATAACCAAGCCCAGTGGTGGGGAAACTGCCTCCATCTCTTGGCCAAGCCAGGTCTGCTTAACTCCTCCCTTACTGGAATGACCATAGGTTAACCCTATGGTTCTGGGCACGGTGGCAGGTCCCCCAGGGCTGTGGACACTCGGAAGAACGCTGGGAGAGCCAACAAGTGTCATCCAGTTAGAGTTCTGGAGGCTAGTTTCCTGGCCTCTTTGTCATAGAACCAGGCCCTGAGCTGTAATTTTGATCTGATAACTCACCAACCCCCCAGCTCTGCCCTGAGGCTGAGATCCCCAAGGGCCCACCATTCCCAACCAGTTATTAATAGCTTTTCATACCAGTAGCCACTTGACCTCTTACATTCTGGCGCTGATGCTTTAAACTGCTTGAGTCTCCAGGGGGCTCTGAGCCCCTCCTTCCTTGGCTCATCCCTTCCCAGTTCCATTCCTTAAGCAGCTGGGCCAGATAGCTGAGAGGCCTAAAATGACTGAATCAGCAGGCAGGGTCTATACCAGCTCCAAGGAGAGGAGCCTTCCAGTGTGAGGGGAGCAGGGCGGGGCAGAGAGGGAACAGGGCTGGGGCAGCCGAGGAAGCCTGGCCCAGCCCCCACACCTGCTGAGACAGAGGGTCTCAGACTGGGATGGGTCGGACCACTGCATACTCCACGCAGGAGCCCAGGGTAAGGGCACAGATGAGGAAGAAAAGAGACTACAGACGGGCTGAGGGTTGAACACCCCAGCCTCCTGACCACTGGGCCACGGCCTGTCAAGCGATGCAACCTCCAAAACTCTCAACACCTCTTGTGAAGTGAAGGCTCCAAGTGAAGGAGGAAGAGAAACGCTGAATGATTCTAGAACCCACAGGCAGGAGGGGTCCACCTGGGTAGGGAAAAGGAGAGGCAAGCTGGCTCTTCTCACCTTACCTAGGGTCTCCTTGCCCCCACCACCCATCCACTGCAAGGGTCTTTGCAAGTGAAACCTTTCCCAGTCCCCAGCACACAGAAATCATGCTCCCTCGCTATTGACATCACCTACTCTGCAATAAACCGGAAGTGATTGTTCTGCGTCTTTTCGCTTAAAGATATCACACAGTCTTTTTTCTTCACTGTGGTGCCTGAAAAATAGTTTGGGTGGTTGGTTGGTTGTGCCTCCCTGCCATTTCCGACTTTACCGAGCAAATGTGGGATAACAGAGCAGGGCTTCCTCAGTCAGGGCAGAAAGCTGTTCTTGAGGAAAAAGAACAGCCTACCAACCAAAAGAGCGCTCCCCAGCACGTTGTCCATCACCCCTGGGACTATGATCGTGGGCGCAGACACCTCAGCCCTCACCCCAGTCCAGCCTCCATGAAGCAGATCTCTGAGCTCCAGGGCCAAGAGAACCCTGAATGTCACCCCCACCCCCATCCCAGTGGCTGAGGCTCACTCACCTTTACACTCTTGGGGTCAAAGGCAGGTTCCTTGAGGGGCTCAGGAGGTGGGGCAGGAGATGCGGCCGGGGCTGTGGCTGGCTTGGCCACCTCCTTCTTAGGCTCAGGCTTCTTGGGAGGCATGTTGTCCTGTTGGGCTCTTCCGAGGAGGTGGGACCTAGGAAGGAATCAGGAGATGTGGAGCGCCAGGGAGATGAGATGGGAGCCTGGGCCGCCTCCTGCCCCTTTTATCCTGGGCAGGAGCCCCCAGAGAGGGGCTGGGTGAGAGCAAGAGCAACTGCTGCTGACTATAAAAGGAAGAAACACCAGCAGGGTACAGCTGACAACTGTGTATTGTCACCAGGTTTGGGGCTACCAGCCCCCTCCCCCGGCCCTTCCCCCCACACTTCACACTCCCCACGGCCTCCACCTCGGAGACAGGAAGGCTGACCCCTTCCTGTCAATTGGTGGACACCCAGAGGGGCCAGGGAAACAGAGCCTCTCAAAAATGCCAGAGTCCAGCCAGAGAGATGAGCTGACTTGAGCAGCTGATAACCCTCACACAAAGCCCAGGGGAGGGCCAGGCTTTTTTTAGCCCCTCCTGAGCAGAGGCAGCCCACTGCACATTCCTTTTAAGCCAAGATCCTTTAAGCCGAGAGCCACTCTGGGGCCTCGGCTCTGCCCTGAGTTTAAACTCCTGCCTGCAGCACCAGAGCAGCAGCTGGTCCAGCCAACCGGCACTGTCTCACACCCTCCCAATCCACAGGGTAAAACCCTCCATCTCTCAGAGCTGGCTCCCCAGGAACTCCCGCAGACCTCAGATTCCTGGGTTCACCCCCTACAGCTTCATTCATTCAACAAAAATGGAGCATGTAAATTGTGCCCAGCAGGGCCAGAGTGAGAAGCAGACAGTTCGGCTGAAAGTCAATGAGACTAGAGGTCAGAAAACTTGAGTCTCATTTTTACTATACCTGTAACTCACTCTGTGCCCCCTGGGGGTGTGTGTGTGTGTGTGTGTGTGTGTGTGTGTGCGTGCGTGCGTAGTGCTTACTAGGTATCAGGCACTTGTAGTTAACTGTCATTCATACAAAATTTCCTTAAATCTTCACTACAATCCTATAAGGTAGATATTATTATTACTCCCATTTTGTACATGAGGAGAATGAGACTAAAACTAGTCAAATAGCAAGGCCATTCAGCTAATAAGCTATAAACTAGGATTAGGACAAAGGTGTATTTGATTCTAAAGTTTATGCTTGAATGCAGTGCATGAATGCTCAGCTGTGTCCAACTCTTTGCAACCCAGACTGTAGCCTACCAGGCTCCTCTGTCCATGGAATTTCCCAGGCAAGAATATTGGAGTGAGTTGCCATTTCCTACTCCAGGGGATCTTCCTGATCCTGGGATTAAACCAGAGTCTCCTGAATTGGCAGGCTGATTCTTTACCACTGTGCCACGTGGGAAGACTTGTGCTTGAATAATTGATACTATAACCCCATAGAGTGGGGGACACGTATGTGTGTGGCTCATCAGAAAGGTCAGGAAGAATACACACCAAACTGTCAACAGGAGACACCCCTGGGGACTTGAAGGGTAAGGGCAGGAGGATGACAGCAATTTTCAGTTTTTTAGTTTTTTCACTTCCTGTATTCATGGAAATTTTTACAAGCATGTACTGTTTTTATTAAAAAAAAAAAAAAGCTCAGAAAAACAATGATAAAAAAGCTTATCCACTGCACAGAATTGCACAGCTCTATAGCTCAGAGGATGAAGAGAAGTAAAGCTGAGAGAAGCAGAAGAGTCAGAGCCTTTCTAGGTCTGGTTTCCTTTCCTATAAAACAAGACTTCTAGAGCACCTAACACCTGGTCCTCCAGAGTCCACATCTGCCCGTTCTCTGGGTTCCCTCAGCATAGGCTCCAGGTCCCACATCATCAGAGTCTAAAGGGCCCTTAGAGATTGTCTCATCCCTCCTGGTTTGACGAGGAACCTGAGGCCCAGGAAACGTCAGAGCTACCATGAGACCTTCAGCCGTTCCCAGCTTCCTGTGTCTAGTGGTGCTCCTACACTACCTGCCCCTCTTGTACACTGTACGTGCTCCCTCCCTCGGTAAGCAGAGAAGCCGCCAATGAAAACAGGCAGGGGACTTCCCTGGTGGTCCAGTGGATAAGAATCTGCCTTGCAATGCAGGGCATGTGGGCTCTATCCCTGCTTGGGAACTAAGATCCTATGTGCTGTGAAGCAACTAAGCCCGTGCCACAACTACTGAGCCTGATGCCCCAACTAGAGAGGCCCTGTGCCACACTGAGACCCCACACAGCCAAATAGATAAGTACATATTAAAAAAAAAAAAAAAAAAAAAGAGATACTGAGGCAGGAAAGGGGACCAGGACTCATCCAAGGGATCCTAGAGCAAGACCAGGGCCCAAACCCTAGGCCAGTCCTGTCCTGGGCTGGCATGGCAGCTCCTTGGCTCTTTTCTCCTCCCCCCACCGCTTCTGCCTTCTATCTTCCTTCTGACTCCTTGTCACCTGCTGGCACCCTTTAGTACTCCCCAGCTGTCCTCTCCCTGACTACCTCCTCCAAGGGTGTTGGGAGCTCAGGTTGTTGGTGATGAGGAAGGAGGGAGGAGGAAGCCCAGACTCTCCGTCTCTCTCTGACCCTACTCACATTCCCTTCCTGGACGAGGTGCAGAGAGAGCCACACTGTAGAAAGCGGCAGGCCAGGGACTTCCCTGATGGCGCAGTGGAGGACGGGAGTCTGCCTGCCAATTCAGGAGAATAGGTTCGACCCCTGGTCCGAGAGGACCCCAAATGCCCTGGAGCAACACAGCCACAACTACTGAGCCTGTGCTCTAGAGCCCGGGAGCCATGAAGTCCCCGAGCTCTAGAGCCCATGCTCCACAGCAAGAGAAGCCACCGCAGTGAGAAACCAGCTCACCACAACAAAGAGTACACCCCGCTTGTCGCAACTAGAGAAAGCCTGCACAGCAGCAAAGACCCAGTACAACCAAAAACAGATACATACATAAAAATTATTAGAAAGAAAGAAAGCTGCAGGCCAGAAGCTACAAGAGCCGGAAGTTACTAGTCCTAACTGCCAGCCACTTCCCCGTCTGGGCCCCAGCTTCCTTATCTCTAAAATGAGAGATAATCAGGAGCTTTCAGTGGTCAACAGATATGTAAGGCTTCCTTAACTTGCTTCCGGCTGTAAGGGACATACCCCTGCCACTTCAATCAGTATGACTCCTGTGTGTTTATATGCTGGAGGCCCCACAGTCATTTCCTAGGATATAGTTCAATGGTTTAAAAGTTTAAAAATAACCAGTTGAATAGAAGAACAAGTTATTCTAATCATTCTGGGAAGAAGTATGATCGCCTAAAGACAGGCAGCTGGAAGGCTGTCTTTTCCTTTCTTTTTCTTCTTTCTCCTCTTTTATTTATTCTTAAAAAAATTTTTTTTAATTGCTTTCAATTCTAAGGCAAAACAAAGTGTCCAACCTGCTTGGGAACAGAGCTCTGAGGTTAGAAAGCTGAGAACGCTGAATCGGGCTGGGGGATCTGGAAACACAGAAAAGGCGTGGGCTTTGGAGGCAGACAAGCACAGGTCTGAATCCTGATTTTGCCATTTCTAAATCTTGGGCCCAGCACCCTCAGGATCCTCAACAGTAAACATTTTCTTCTCAAGCTGTTGTGAGATTTGTATGAAATAATAGTTAGGCACCACAAACCATCTCTGGCACAGCGGAAACAAGAGTTGTCAATTTCACTTTGCTTTCTGAGGCCGAGGAAGCTAGGGGTGGGCTCTGGTATCTCAGGTTTCCCAAAAAGACAGCCAGGAGAGGGGCCCACAGGAGGGAGGGATGACTAAGGTGGCAGTGGCTAACGAGATTGTAAGGTGTGGGTTTAGGAACGAGAAGGAGGTGGAAGGGAACGGGAGAGGGGAAGGGCAGCCGTTGGGTACCCACGGAGTAAAATATTTGTGGCTCAGAAAGCATGTAGCAGCTCCCTGGGGCTAGGCAGCCTGCCTGTGAGCGACATTCAGATGAGGAACCTGCCTGCCTGAAACCCCAGTGGGGAAGGAGATGCTCCTCAAATCAATTTCTGACTCTCTTTAAGCAACCCCAGCTAAAAACAAAGTGGCTAGCACTTCAGAAGTGACCAGAGCTATGGTTTCCCAGGAAGAAACACACATCAGGAGTCAAGATACCCGACACTAGCCTGGTTATTACTCAAACTCAGTGATGCCCACAGTTCATGAGACCCCAGGAACTGGATCAGAGGTTCCACTTTCTTATGGTCCTCATTCTGCCTCACAGTCACTGACATTTGCTTCCAATTTCATCCACATAGAGTACCTTAAGGCTTAAAGAATCCACCTTCCAGGAAATGGAGAAGATGTGGGTTAGATCCCTGGGTTGGGAAGATCCCCTAGAGGAAGGTATAGCAACCCACTCCAGTATTCTTGCCTGGAGAACCCCATGGACAGAACAGCCTGGCAGGCTATAGTCCATGGGATTCCAAAGAGTAAGACACCATTGAGAGCACACACACTCCTGAGAGTACCCTTCAGGGGGCCTATGGCGGGGTTTTATCCTTCAATATGTGTTGACCAATCAAAGCAAAGGAAAGAAGAGGTAGCAAGAACCGGCAGCCTGACTACAGCCTCCGGGGAGTCATCGCATGGTCCCCAGCCAGAGTGGGTCCAGCCACTCACATGCTGCCACCAGAAGGAGGAGATGGAAAACGCAGAACAGTTCACACCAATCAGCTTACACCACATGTCGAATCTGGACAAATGCACAGGGCAGGACGGAGACCACCGGGACCGACTGGGCTGGGCTGACACCCGCTCACACATCCTCCTCCCTTTGCCTCTGACCACCAGCGTCTGTGTCCTGCCCTGAGAGAGATCAGTTAGAGCCTCCTGCCTGGGATCAAACGCTGCTGACAACAGGCCTGGCTGTTAATGCCTTGTTCTTGTCACCAGCCCCTCCTCTCTTCTGGCCAGTGTCTCATCAGCTGGACATCATGGGGCAATCCCTGGCCAACACTGCTTTTATCTGTCCCCATAGAGGGCATTGGACAAGCCAGGCTCTGCCGCAAGGACCCAGTCAGGAGTTAGAGTCCTGGGTCAGAGTCCTGACTAATTTGCCAATTAGACAACTAGTTCAGAGAAGGCAATGGCACCCCACTCCAGTACTCTTGCCTGGAAAATCCCATGGATGGAGGAGCCCGGTAGGCTGAAGTCCATGGGGTCGCTAAGAGTCCGACACGACTAAGCGACTTCCCTTTCACTTTTCACTTTCATGCATTGGAGAAGGAAATGGCAACCCACTCCAGTGTTCTTGCCTGGAGAATCCCAGGGACGGGGGAGCCTGGTGGGCTGCCGTCTGTGGGGTCGCACAGAGTCGGACTCAACTAAAGCGACTTAGCAGCAGCAGCAAACTAGTTAACTTATTTATTTGGCTGTATCAGATGTTAGTTGCGACACATAGGACCTTCTATCTTTCTTGAAGCCTGTGGGATTTTTTTTAAGTTGCAACATGCAGGATCTTTAGCTGTGGCATGAGAACTCTTAGTTGTGCGTGTGGGATCTAGTCCCCTGACCAGGGATCAAGCCCAAGCCCCTGTATTGGGAGCGCGGAGTCTTAGCCACTGGACCACCAGGGAAGTCCCCTTAGTTAACTTCTTTATATTTCAGTTTTCCCATCCATAAAATGGGGCTGCTAATATAACCTGTGACTGTGAGGATTAAATGAGTTAATACAGGTGATAATGCTTAGAGCAGTGCCTAGCTCAGAGCAAGTGCTCAAAATCCTTAAACTTGATTGAACCAGTATGACTGGTGCACCCCACCAAGGTCAACTGTGGAAGAATTATAAACAGAAAATACCAAGAAATGAAGAAAATTGTGAGATACTCCTTGGGTGAGGGAGACCCCACTCTGAACTGGTGCGAGTGAGCGGTGGCTTTGGTTTATGGCAGGAGGCAGCCAGGCAGGGCTGTGGAATGAGAGAAAGAAAAAGAGTGTGTCTGAGGTTTTCATCACTCTTCTCTGCAATTTCTTGGGACAGTGATGCGACATCACTTTCAGGATTCAAACTGCTGGTTCACACAACAATGTGAGTGCCACTGAACTATATGTTAAATACGGTTAAAATAGTGTTTTCAGGACTTCTCTGGTGGTCTAGTGGTTAAGAACCCACCTTCCAATGCAGGGGACATGGGTTCAATCCCTGGTCCAGAAATTAAGATTCTATCTGCATTTGGACAACTAGGGAACCCACATGCTCCAGAGCCCTCGCATCGCAACCAGAGAGATGCCCGAGAGCCCCAACTAAGACCAATAAATTTTTTTTTAAATAATATGTTTTATATTATGTGACTTTTACTACAATAAAAACATTTTTTAAAATCAATGCTATTTTATGTTATAATTCTTAAAGTGGGAGATGGGTTCATGGTTACTGGTTTTATGCTTCATAACTTACATAAACATTACATATATTCTAAGTATCAAATACTTCAAAAGCAATATATTTAAAAATAAAAAAGTTATCAATGAACTTTTTGTGCCCTGGAGCATTAAAATCTATCCTTCTACCTATCACTTTGTGGGAAACTTTCAGAGTGGATGGATAGATAAATGCACTATTTTGATTTGGCCGTTAGCTTAGGGAGTGTACACAAATATCAAAAGTTATCAAACTGTACAAATTAATGTATGTGCCTATTCTTGTATGTCAATGATTCCCCAACAAAATTCTGTAAAACAAACAAACAAAAAATACTGATCCCGGTGCTGGTAAGGGTACCATTGGGGCATTGAAGATGCACTGTGCTTATGAGGAGCCAATAAAAAACAGGAGGGGGAACTGAACTTTGGACAATTGTTTCCTCTCTGCATCCCCTCAACTCTCCAAGCAAATGAATCGCAATCTAAGAAGCACTTCCCCCTAAGGTTGCTTCTCCCGTGGGAGGTGGAGGGCAAAGGGTGATGTCTGCCATGAGGAGTTATTTTGTGGGGTTGGGTCTGGCTGACTTGGGAGTTTTGATGCCTGGGGTTCTCAGTCCTAGGACTCACCCACCCCTGACCCTCACCCCCTGAGCTAAATGGCACTGGTACACATTGTTGAACAGAGCAACCTATGTACCCACGGGCAAAATAACAAGACAGGTGAAGAGAACAACTAATTCAGATAGATACAACCCACTTGATGACAGATTGTCCTTTAAGTAGAAAGATGACCAGGACAGAACAAGATTTTAAAAGTAGGTTAATAAACATGTTAAAGGTGGTTCAAACAGTAAAGGATCTGCCTGCGATGCAGGAGACTCAGGTTCTATCCCTCGTTCAGGAAGATCCCCTGGAGAGGGGAATGATTTCCCTCTCCAGTGTTGCCTGGAGAGTTCTGTGGTCAGAGGAGCCTGGCGGGCTACAGTCCATGGGGTTGCAAAGAATTGCACGTGACTGATCGACTAACACTTTCACTTTCAAAACAGATAAAGGCAAATATTACCAATATGACACCAGAATGAAAAAACATAAAGAAGAATCAAATAGAAATATCACATATAGAAAAGTATAATAGTTGAAATAAGGAAAACAACTTTAATAAAATAAGCAATGTTAGGCATAAAAAATGAATAACTAAAATTGAGCACACAGTAGACCTGAAAATTAGCAGAACGGACACAGCTGGGAAATGTATTAGGGAACTGAAAGAGAATATATCCCAGAAGAAGAAAAGAAAGGCAAAGAAACGGAAAAGCTAAGAAATATGAGGGATAGAAGCAGTAGTGCTTCGTGGTTAGAAGAGCAATCAAGCTAAGTATACATCCGAAAAAAACCTCACATAAGCTCATAACGGACATGAACAGGATATTCACCTTACCGTGATTTGTGGTGGCAGGACTTGGAAGCAATGTGGGTCTCCGTCACTGGGAATCCCTGGGTAAGAGGCACAGGCACCATGAAAGAGTGTGTAGCAGTTAGAAGCAAAGGATTAGATGCACACACGAAAGAAACATAGTGATAAGTGAGAAACTGAGTGAGATATAAGCCATGATAACACTTCTATAAATTAAAAAATATATGCATGCATATATATATATGCACTACCATGTGTAAAATAGATAGCTAGTGGGAAGTTTCTTTGTAGCACAGGGAGCTCAGCTCAGTGCTCTGTGATGGTCCCGATGGTTGGGATGGGGTAGGGTGGGTTGGGATGGGAACGAGGCTCAAGAGGAGGTGGATATGTGTATACATATATCTGATTCACTCTGTTGAACAGCAAAAACTAACACAACATTGTAAAGCAATTATACTCCAATAAGAAAAAAGAAGTAGAGAAAATAATTAAAATTGGAAAAAAATGTGCATACAATCTTACTGATATCATATTGGTTATGAAGGAGCTAAAGTGAAGTTTCAAAGAAAGAAAATGCTTATTTGCAAATTAACTAGACAGAGATGAGAATTTATGCTAAAATTGAAATTTCTCATGGTGCAAATTAGTGAAAAGTTTTATAACATAAATAGGTGGGAAATTTTCATTGTAATCAATAGTATTATGTAAATTGGCTGCAAAAACAACAAGAAAGTTTAAATGTTGATATTAATACATCTTAGAGTTGCTTTTCAATTTATGCAATATCTCTTTGAATTTCATGTAAATAATACTGATTGACAGGAAAATTGGTAAATTTACTTATCTTGGACATATCTTGGGCTTCCCTGGTGACTCAGAGGGTAAAGCATCTGCCTGCAATGCAGGAGACCCAGGTTTGTTCCCTGGGTCGGGAAGATCCCCTGGAGAAGGAAATGGCAACCCACTCCAGTATTCTTGCCTGGAGAATCCCATGGATGGAGGAACTTGGTGGGCTACAGTCCACAGGGTTGCAAAGGGTTGGACACAACTGAGCAACTTCACTTTCATTTTACTTTTTCACTTTCAGAGTTGCTTTTCAATTTATGCAGTATCTCTTTGAATTTCATGTGAATAATACTGATTGACAGGAGAGTTGGTAAATGTACTTATCTTGGACATAGTTTTGAAAGTGATACATGCTTTTGCTTCAAAGTTAAATCAATTCTAAAATGAAGCAATTTTGTCAATTTGGATGCAGATATTAAAAGAAAGTGATTTTTTTTTGGTATTTGATTCAGTTACTGGAAAATGTTAAAGCATGCTTGGAACAACTCATGTACATGAATCTACTTTTCAACTGTGAATTTTATGGTCTAAAAACAGTTCAAGTATTTCTGATGAAAATTTAGCATCCAAATTGAGGTACACTGTAAAACACAGTGGATTTTGAAGACAAAAAAGAATGTAATATATCTCATTAGTAATTTTTATATTGACTACATCTTGAGATACAATTTTGGGTACAGTGGGTGGAATAAAATACATAAAAGAGTTTAAAATACTAGAAGCATTACCTATTATTCAAGAACACACATAAAAGAAACACACATTAAAAATATCTGATGTTTGCCTAACACTGTAATGCTGAGTGTAGTTTAGATGGAAGGGGTAATGAGATAAGAGGGAATAAATAATCGATTAAACAAAGAGGCCTTATATGAACCCTTGATGAAAGAAGGCTATAAGTCAAGAAGAGTGATTAACCCTGTCCTCTGTATAGATTCCTTGCCACCAAGGAAAGAGAAAAAAAGCAATGAGTCACCTGAAGTCTCAGCGACTCTTAAGGCCCAGACCACCTGAGGTAAAAGCAGAAAACAAGTAGAAAGGAGCCTAAAATCAAAATTTCAAGGAGTACGGTAGCACCGGCTCTCAGAGCACTTAAATCGTTTTCTCAAACTTCATTTCCTCGGCTATTCTAGGTCAGATGGAAAATGCTACATATGCTTGACCTCACTACTCAATAGTCGGCCTCAATGGTTGAAGCTAATTTCTGTGCAGGTCAAAGCAGTGCCGCCTAGTGGCGCATCTGTGAACTGCACTGCGGGAGAAGGCCGCCGGGAGGGGCCCAGAAACAGGTGGGTGAGAGTCAGCCCAAGGACCAAAAGCAGTGTCCAGGACAGCTGGTGTTTGGCAAGGCGACTTATAGAAGAAACGCAGCAAAGGGCAAGTTGGAATTCTCACCAGTCATCCGAACTGTGTTCTCCCAGACATCCTGACAGCTGCAAGGGACTTTAGAGGTCCAGAGGAAAGGGGATGACTTGCCCAAGGTCACACTGTAAGTCATGGCAGACGTGGGACAAGAAGCTAGGACACTACTCTGTAGCAACGGTAGGAGCTGAAATTGCTGATAGGGATTCCCTTTAGGGGAGGCCTGCGGCCCCCACTCTGGGGAGCATGGAAGCAAGAAGGCATCAGCGGAAGAGCTGGCCTGGCACCCAGAGTATGGATGGCTCTAAGTAAGGAAGAAGCGACTCAGACTCCTAGCAGGCACTTATTCTCAGCATGTGCTTTCAGTGCTAAAGATGATTCTCTTTTCTCAGTTTCCCTTTACACCAACACCAGTTTCTTCTTTTACTTCTTGAATTCTGACTTCCTCCCTAGCTTCATCGACCACTGGTCTGTGGCTAGATCTGTGTGGTCTTAGATACCTCGAGGCCATCTCAGCTGTACTTACAACACTGAAGTTGTCACTGAACCTCTTTTCCTTCATCTCCTTTATCCAGACTACTCTTATTTACTCATTCAACACTTAATGAGCACCCACAGTAGACAGGTACTTTGACTAAGATGAGTAAGAGGCCATCCCTGGCCCCAGGGAGCTTACTGTCTGTTGTTACTCAGTTGCTAAGTCGTGTCCAAATCTTTGCAACCTCATGGACTGCAGCATGCCAAGCTCCCCTGTCCTACATTGTCTCCTGGAGTTTGCTCAAATTCATGTCATTGAGTCAGTGATGCTTATCTAACCATCTTATCCTCTGCCACCAGCCCCCCCCTTTTCTTTTGATATAGAGGATATAGATGTATAAATCAATACAGTTTTAATATAATGATAAATAGCCTCACTAAGTTTCATAAGGTGTAACATAACCCCCCAAAAGAAACCACTTAGAATCCTACCTGAAAAATATCTCAAGTCCCAGTTTCCTTCCTAAATTGTTCAAGCTTCACATTTTCAATTGACCTTTGGACATTTCTCACCAGAGGCACTTCAAACTCAGTATGTTTTAAACCTAGCTAATCACCCATCTCCCAAATCACATATTTGTGACACAGAAACAGATAAACAATAATAACGTCTACTTAAGACAACTATGGTGTATACTCAAGACTGGAATCAATCAAGTCTGTGTTTAAACCATTGCTGTGCAATTTATTTAGAGAAAAATGAAAGCCTTCCTAGAACTTAGAAAAGGGAGAAACAAAGAATCTATTATTTGGTTGGTGTCCTCTCCAAATGATACAGGTAATTTTTGTCTAGCACATGTGCCCAGTCATATCTGACTCTTTGAGACCCCATGGACTGTAGCACACCAAGCTTCTCTGTCCATTAAATTCTTCAGGCATGAATACTGGAGTGGGTTGCCATCTCATACTTCAGGGGATCTTCCCAACCAAGGGATCGAACCGCATCGCTTGTGTCTCCTGCATTGGCAGGCGGATTCTTCACCACCGCACCACCTAGTAGTCAGACACATATGCCCCTTCTGAGGAAAAGGAGATAATAGCCAGTAAGATCATCCAATTCATTCTTTTGGTTCAAAGTCTTTACTCATCAAGCTGCCTTCTGGTTAGACTCTTAATGCCCTAAGGAGAAGGAATTAGATAAGAATATTTCTCACTATAAATGAGTAACTCAGAACCATTTCCATTTCCATCAACCACCTAGGATCCTACCATAATAGAAACTGAAGTTGCCTACACTCCCTAGGAGCCTCTTTGCTGCATCCCCAGCCCCTACTCTCTTCTCCAATTCACATAATCCTCAGCTGTTAACATAATCTTTCTCTGATTCCATTTTCATGAGGTCATTCCCCAGCTCTGTCACCCCTGGCAGCTCTCTTGGTCTATTTTATCAGTCTAAAGTCATCAGCCTGGAACCTAGAGCTTATCAACTGTCCCCAACATCGCCATTTCAACCAAGCTTACATAGCCCTCACTCCAGACAAGTTAATTTGCCTGCCATTTATCGCTTTCCCTTTGAGTTTGCAGAGCTTACCTCAACCAAGACGCATATCCTGATGAATCTCAACACTTCAGACACTGCCTTGACTTTGAATACCTCAAGAACATGTGGACAAGGCCAGCATATAGAGGGACAAGGCCCTGTATATCCAGAGAAGGGAAAGTGTTAGTTGCTGAGTTGTGTGCAACTCTTTGCAACCCCATGGATGTAGTCTTCCAGGCTTCTCGGTCCATGGAATTCTCCAGGCAAGAATTCTGGAGTGGGTAGCCATTCTCTTCTCTAGGGGATCTTCCCGACCCAGGCATCGAACCCCAGTCTCCTGCATTGCAGGTGGATTCTTTACTGTCTGAGCCACCAGGGAAGCCCAATGTCCAGAGTGGGGGAGTCAAAAAAGCATCAAGGGGGTCTTCCTTGACTATTCAGTGGTTAAGACTTCGCCTTCCAACTCAGCGGGTGCGTGTTCAGTCCCTAGTCAGGGAGCTCAGATCCCACATGCCTCAGCACCCCAAAAAACTTAAAAAGCAGAGAAGCAATATTGTAAAAAAACTTAGTAAAGACTTGAAAATGGTCCACATTAAAAAAAAATTTTTTTTAAAGCATCACGGGACTTCCCTGGAGGGTCAGTGGTTAAGAATCTATGCTTCCCCTGCAGGGGGTGCAATCACTGGTCGGGGAACTAAAGATCCCACGTGCCGCTTGGTGGAGCCAAAAAAAAAAAAAGAAAGCATCAAATTATGACCAGTAAGAGATAAATTAAGTGGTCAAGCCATTTAATTATCAGATATAAAAAAATGTTTATAGATGTATAATATTTTAAAATCTGTTCATATTTGTACAGGGCACTTTGCTAGGTGATGGGAGTATCATGAGAAGCCAAAGTCCCTGCCTTCATGGAACTTATTGTCATTGTTCGGTCTCCCAGTCATGTCTGACTCTTTGCAACCCCATGGACTGCAGCACGCCAGGCCTCCCTGTCTCTCACCATCTCCCTGAGTTTGCCTAAGTTCATGTTCATTGCATGGGTGATGCCGTCCAGCCATCTCATCCTCTGACACCCTCTTATCCTTCTGCTCTTGATCTTTCCCAGCATCTGGGACTTTTCAATGAGTCGTGTATTCGCATCAGATGACCAAAATACTGGAGCGTCAGCTTCAGCATCAGTCCTTCCAGTGAATATTCAGGGTTGATCTCCCTTAAGATTGACTGGTTTGACCTCCTTGCTGTCCAAGGGACTTTCAGGAGTCTTCTCTAGCACCACAGTTTGAAGGCATCAATTCTTCGGCATTCTGCCTTCTTTATAGTCCAGCTCTCACAACTGTACTTGACCACTGGGAAGACCAGAGCCTTGACTATATGAACTTTTGTCAGCAAAGTAATGTCTCTGCTTTTCAACGCACAGTCTAGGTTTATCATCGCTCTCTTGTCAAGAAGCAATCATCTTTTGATTTCATGGCTGCAGTCACCATCCACAGTGATTTTGGAGCCCAAGAAGAGAAAATCTGTCACTACTTCCATCTCTCCCCCTTCCATTTGCCATGCAGTAATGGGGCTGCCTGCCATGATCTTAGTTTTTTCATATTTAGTCTTAAGCTGGCTCTTTCACTGTTCTCCTCCATCCTCATCAAGAGGTTCTTTAGTTTCTCTTTGTTTCTTCGCTTTCTGCCATTAGAGTGGTATCATCTGCATATCTGACATTATTTCTCCTGCCTATCTTGATTCCAGCTTGTAACTCACCCAGCCCAGCATTTTTCATGTGCTCAGTGTGTAAGTTAAACAAACAGGGTGACAGCAGACAGCCCTGACGTACTCCTTTCTCGATCTTGAAACAATTAGTCATTCCGTGTGTGTGTGTTAGTTGCTTAGTCATGTCTGACTCTTTGCAACCCCATAGACTGTAGCTCACCAGGCCCCTCTGTCCATGGGATTCTTCAGGCAAGAACACTGGAGTGGGTTGCCATTTCCTTCTCCAAAAGGAACTATAGAAAGAAAGAAAGTGAAGTCGCTCAGTCGTGTCCGACTCTTTGCGATCCCATGGACTATAGCCTACCAGGCTCCTCCATCCATGGAATTTTCCAGGCAAGAGTACTGGAGTGGATTGCCATTGCCTTCTCCAGGGGATCTTCCTGACCCGGGGATCAAACCCAGGTCTGCATTGCAGGCAGACGCTTTACCATCTGAGCTACCAGAGCAACTAAAGCCTAGGAAATTACTGAGCTCACATGCTCCACAGCCTGTACCAGAGCTAGACAGTCTGTGTACTGCAACGGAAGATCACATGTGATGCAATGAAGATCCTGCATGCCAAAACTGAGCCTCAAATGCAGCCAAATATATATATAGATATACATATCTATATATATATTAAAGTGCTAGCAAATCTGGTTTCTGGTAAGAGCTCTTTTCCTAACTTCGTAGATGGCTGCCTTCTATGTCCTCATAAGACCTTTCCATGGTGCATGAACATACACAGGGGAGAATGGTAGAGAGAGAGAGTGAGCTCTCAGATGTCTCTTCTTAAAAAGGATTAGGATGCTAATCCTATTGGATCAGGGCCCCACTTTTATGAACTCATTAACCTTAGATGTCTCCTCTGCAAACACAGCCACACCAGGGGTTAGGGCTTCAACATATGAATTGGGAGTGGGGGAAACACAAATATTCCATACATAACACCAATCAATAAACAAAAATTAATAATATGAACAGAATGAGTTTATTCTACTTATTCACTAAACAAATAAAAAAATGGATACCCATCTTCTGCAGGCATACTGGGCTTCCCTGGTGACTCAGTGGTAAGGAATCCGCCTGCCAATGCATAAGATTCGTATTCAATCCTTGAGTTGGGAAGATACCTTGGAGTAGGAAATGGCAACCCACTCCAGCATTCTTGCCTGGAAAGAATGCCCCTATGGACAGAGGACACTGGCAAGCTCCAGTCCATGGGGTCAAAAAAGAGTTGGACATGACTAAGAGACTAAACAGCAACAGCAACAACAACAACACAGACATACCTCATTTTATTACACTTTGCTTTGTTACACTTCACAGATATTGTGTTTTCTACTAATTGAAAGTTCATGGCAATCCTGCATCAAGAAAATCTATTGGCACCATTTTTCCAACAGCATTTATTCATTTTATGCCACATTTTTGGTAACTCTCACAATAGTTCAAATTTTTCATTATTAATATACTTGTTATGGTGATCTATCTGGGGGCTTCCAGGTGGCACCAGTGGTAAAGAATCTCCCTGCCAATGTGAGAGATGTGGGTTCAATCCCTGGGTTGGGAAGATCCTCTGGAGGAAGGCATGGCAACACACTCCAGTATTCTTGCCTGGAGAATTCCATGGACAGAGGAGCCTGGCGGGCTACAGTCCATAGGGTTGCAAAGAGTCGGACACGACTGAAGCAACTTAGTACACACAGACATGGTGATCTGTGAGCCGTGATCTTTGCTGTTGCTACTATTACTTGCTGAAGTATTTTTAAACTAAGGTATGTACATTTTTAAACATAATACTATTGCAGATTTAATAGTCTATAGTATACTATAACTTTTATATGTACTGCTGCTGCTGCTGCTAAGTCGCTTCAGTTGTGTCCGACTCTGCGTGACCCCATAGATGGCAGCTCACCAGTCTCTGCTGTCCTTGGGATTCTCTAGGCAAAATCACTGGAGTGGGTTGCCATTTCCTTCTCCAATGCATGAAAGTGAAAAGTGAAAGTGAAGTCACTCAGTTGTGCCCAACTCTTAGTGACCCCATGGACTGCAGCCTACCAGGCTCCTCCGTCCATGGGATTTTCCAGGCAAGAGTACTGGAGTGGGGTGCCATTGCCTTCTCCATTATATATACTGGGAGCCCTAAAAATTCATGTGACTTGCTTTGATATTTGCTTTATTTGATGGTCTGGATTAGAACTCACAATGTCTCTAAGGTTTGCCAGTACCTGATACTATACTAAGTGTGGAGAATACATCCTGGAATAGGCAAACAGGGCTTCTTTCCTCACGAAGCTTATGGGTTAGATAGGAAGAGGACAATTAAACAAGTTATCACAGTAAAGGGTGATAGGAGTAATGACAAGTACGTTAGCACTGAAGGAAAAGCAGGGATAGCCAAACTATCCCTGTATTCCAATAGGTCAGAAAAAAACCAAAGAAGTGAAATTTGGAGGATGGGTAGAGATAGCCAAGCGAAGAGTTGAACTAGAGTATCTGGACAGGGATAGCAATATATACAATGTTTCTGGGACAAGAAAGTGGGTTAAGAAGTTCCATGTAGCTAGTATGGTTGGTGGGGGTGGGGGGGGTAGGGCAGGGACTTTTCCCTCTATCCTCATAAGTTCAGTCTCTGGGGCCCTGCAAATTAAACCAACAAAAGACAGATTACCAGAATTTTAAAAACAAGATTTTATTTACACACGCAATGTGCATACACACAGGAGAATTCAGTGAAAAATAACTTAAAGTTAGAACCTGGGCCTTACCTATCATCTTAGCATAGATGATTCTCCACATTTGTGGAGAAGTAACAAGACAAAGAAATAGTATTTGGGCTTCTAGGGGTGGTATATTATGGAAAGGTAATATATGGGGAAACTAATGGAAGATAAAGGTTATTTTAGTAAGGTTTTTTGGTGCAGAACCAACTCAGTGCCAGCTCTGTTTCCAGTGATAATGGTTGCTTTCCTCTTTCTTTTACAGGAGAGGGGAGAGGAAACACCTTCACAAAGGAGAATTTATGTCTGCTTTTAGGCAGATGGGGGTGGGTGGGCAAAAATATCTATATTTGTTGCCTTGCTTTCAGTTCAGAATAATCTTCATGCCAAAGTGGCATTTTCTGATCTCCTTCACTGGAATATATAGTATAAGAGGGAAACAAGTGAGGTAAGGCTGAATAAGGAAGCAGAGACTAGACCTTGCATAGCCCTGTTAAGACTAGTTAAAGGTTTTGGACTATATCCTGAGAACAATGAGAAATCCTGAATTGGGGCATGTAAAAAGTTAATCAGGGGACTTCCCTGGTGTTCCAGTGGCTAAGACTTCTTGCTCCCAATGCTAGGGATGCAGGTTCGATCCCCTGGTCATGGAACTAGATCCTACACACTGCAGCTAAGAGTTCACATGCCTCTGGAAACATATACTAACATATGTAAAACAGACAATCAGTAGGAACTTGCTGTATGACTTCGAGAACTCACACCAGGGCTCTGTGACAACCTAGAGGTGTGGGATGGGGTGGGAGGTGGGAGGGAAGCTCATGAGAGAGGGAACATATGTATACCTACGGCTGATCCATGTTGATGTATGGCAGAAACCAACACAATATTGTAATTATCCTTCAATTAAAAATAAATAAAAAGAAAAAAAAAGAGAGTTCACATGCCTCAACTAAAGATCCCCCATGCCCCAACAAAAATCAAAGACCCCATGTGCCTCAACGAAGACCCGGTACAGACAAATAAATGTTTAAAAAAAAAAAAGTTAATCAACAGAAACGTCAATTAAAGTAGAGTTGGGAGACCAGAAGAGGGAGCTCTCACACCCCCAGACAATAAGAGAGTCCAATAGGAAGAAGAAAGACTTCCTCTTCTTTCCTGGCAAGAGCTCAGTCAATGAGAGACTGACACAACTCAGCCAAGGAAGAATCGTAGACTTTTTATTTATTATAGCCCTCCCAACTTCCTTTTCCCTGCCATGAAAGAGTTCTCTTTCTCCATTTTTTTGCTGGTGACTTGCATGTGGCTTACCATGGTTGCAGACCCTGCGCTTCTTCACTGTCCCAAATAAACCCATTTTTACGCTGAAGCAATAACTGGCAGTCTATTTGTTTTAGGTCAACAGTGGAGAGGCTTAAGGAGGAGAGTCCTGACATGATTACACTTGTTTTTGGAGGTAGGTGAGACTTGAGGCAGAAGAGACATGAAGGTAAATTTAGGAGGTAAAGTCAGTAGGGCTTTGAGACCAGACATTAGGGTTATTAAAGAAAAAGAGTGGTTTCAGGTTTGGGCAATGGAGAAACTGGGACAGATAATAATTCAAATAGAAGAGTGAGGAGTTCCATTCTGAACAAAGTACCTGTGAGACACCCAGAGATATCCAGCTGACAGCTAGGCATTTAGGCCTGGAGTTCTAAGAAGAGCCTGGCTGGAGATACAGCCTATGGAACAATTTTCAATTAAAAAAAAAAAAAACTGAAACCATGAGAGTAAGTTCACCTTGGAAGAACATATAGAGTGAGAAGGCCTAGAACTGAACCCGTGAAGCATTCTGATATTAGAAGTTCTGTAAAGGAAACTGATAAGAAACAGAGCAGTAGAAAGAAAACCAGGAAACTGTGTGATCAGAGATGCCAAAGTAAAGGAATGATGTTTTTTAATGCAATACTAATGGCAACCCACTCCAGTGTTCTTGCCTGGAGAATCCCAGGGATGGGGGAGCCTGGTGGGCTGCCATCTATGGGGTCGCACAGAGTCGGACACGACTGAAGTGACTTAGCAGCAGCAACATGGTATGTATTGTTTTTTAAAAAAAATATTTTTTCATCATGTATTTATTTGGTCGTCCTGAGTCTTAGCTGCAGCATGTGGGGTCTAACACCCTGCTCAGGGATTGAGCCAGGGCCCCTGCACTGGGAGCTCGGAGTCTGAGCCCCTGGACTACCAGAGAAGTCTCAAGGGGTTGATTTGATGACAAGGGGGAGCAAAGGTACGCGGGGTTGGGGGAGAGGGGCAGAGCCTCACAGTAGGTAATACAAAGAGGATAAGAGGCAGTGTGCAGCAGGGACAAAAGAAGGGTACAGATAAGGAGGACTCAAGGAACTGAGAAGACTGAGCTTTCTTTGGGTTATCTCATTGGGCCTGTACCTTGGCTATGGTACCATGTCTAGCCTCTTGAATAGTTCCCTAAACCCTGATCTCGAATTCGATTGTACATGAAACAGAACAAGGGGCAGGCTAAGAAAAAGGAAAAATTATCATGTTTGGAATAATGCTTACTGTACTCTAAGTCCACTCGTCAGCTAAATACATGTGGATCAGGGTGATGGCACGATGTCCAAGTAGTTGCTGGATGGTGAGTTTAAGTAGGTCAATCAGGAACAGAAAAGGAAGTAAAAATGCTCTAAAAGAGTCCATTGAAGCACAACTTCAAACAATGTGGTCTTGCTGTGAATGAGCACAAAACCACAACAGATGTGTTAGCCCATGACCAACGGTCAGAAAAGAGATGCTCTTGTTCAGAAAAAAGAAAAAAAGGGTTTGGGGGGGCGAGGTGGGACTTTAGGCAAATTCTAAGCTTATGAGCCAGAGTGACAAACATCACAGAATCTCTAAATGCTGAGTCTAGACACACATTTTCATACACACAAAAATCAGCTTTATATATCCTGTGTTGTAAGTTTCTACACTGAAATTTACAAGAATCAAATGCTCAGGTACATGACTTGGAAGCCTGTTGTGTGAAAAAGTGCTGTGTGTGTGTGTAAAATGACCAAAAGCTTAGCAGGATCAGAGTCATGTAAATAAAACTTTAGCCCACTTTAATAGAAGTCATCCAGATAATAAAAGCATGAGTTCTATTGTATTCTGAATTCACTGGAATAAATCTGGAGTGCTGCAGTCAGTTAAAGCAGCACATTTTAAGAGTAATATTGTGTCACATTTTAGGAGTAATTCCCACACACACACACACACATACACTTTCTTTCCATTCCCCTACCAGATTCTCTCATCTGGCATCTCAAACCTGGTAGCATGTTTTCAAAGATGATCAGTCCTTCCCACGGCACACGCCCTTTGCAGTGTCACTTTGCCACTCTTCCCATCTACAGGTGGACTCTTATTTCTCCTCCAGTTGAATCCAGTCGGCCTGTCTTCATTTGACCAACTAGAAGTGATGGAGCTTGACTTACAGAGCTGGGCCTTAAGGGGCCTCACAGCTTCTGTTTTTGCCTTCTTGGTTGCCAGGTGCCAAGTCAAGAAGTTAGGGTCAGACGACTGACTGATGTGAAGTCATGTGGAAGAGAAATAAGGCGCTCAGCCAACAACCAGCACCAAGGCCCCAAACATGTGAGTGAAGCCATCCTGGATCTTACAGTCCTAATCAAGCGAATGATGGTAATAATCTGTACCTGTGCTATCCAGTATGGGAATCACTAGCTACATGTCTCTACTGAGTCCCTGGAATGGGGCTAGGGCATCTGAAGAGCTTCATTTTAAATTTTACTTGATTTTAACTAAACTTTAGCTAGTGACTACCATACTGGACACTGCCGCTGCTGCTGCTAAGTCGCTTCAGTCGTGTCCGACTCTGTGCGACCCCAGAGACGGCAACCCACCTGGCTCCCCCGTCCCTGGGATTCTCCAGGCAAGAACACTGGAGTGGGTTGCCATTTCCTTCTCCAATGCATGAAAGTGAAAAGTGAAAGTGAAGTCGCTCAGTCGTGTCCGACTCTTCACGACCCCATGGACTGCAGCCTACCAGGTTCCTCCGTTCATGGGATTTTCTAGGCAAGAGTACTGGAGTGGGGTGCCATTGTCTTCTCCATACTGGACACTATTCCCACCCTAATTCACCCAGCCCAACACTGCTAACAGAACAAGGCACAGGGCAGCATAAGATCACCTTACCCTTTCTGGGGCTACAAGCACACAAGCAGTGACTAGAGATGGCCGCCAGTAAAGGCTATAGCTCTGTCAACAAAAAAAACACCCACGCCCCACCCCCCTCACAGCAACACCCAAAGGAAGGGAGTGACCCATTCTAAACTGATTTCATCTACATAAAATGTTAGAACCAGAAAGAGAAATATCCACACAAATGGAATATACTATTGAGAAAAACAGTCTTTGCAATACTTTTAAAATTGAAGTCCCACATCTAGCCTAGAAATGCCCTGATGAGGAAGTCAACCTTCAAAAAGTGTTTTCTTCAACCTTATGGATAGGGAAGGGAAAAGGGAGGGAAAGAAAGGTAAACTAAGAACATGAGGTTAATAGATACAAACTACCATACATGACATAGATAAGCAACTAGGATTTACCATACAGCACAGGGAACTATAAAAAGTATCTTGCATAACCTACAGTGCAAAAATAATCTGAAAAAATACATTTCTGAATCCCTTCGCTATACACCTGAAAATAACACAATATTGTAAATCAACTATACTTCAATTTTAAAAATACTGCAAAGACTGTTTTTCTCATCTACCAAAAACTAAAATTTTAATAGTTCCCTGTTCACACACTTTAGGGGGAGAGGTAATAGGAAGTAAATTTGAGAGCCTCCTACGTGTGTTGGAGAAGGAAATGGCAACCCACTCCAGTACTCTTGCTTGGAAAATCCCATGGACAGAGGAGCCTGGTAGGCTACAGTCCATGGGGTTGCAAAGAGTTGGATACGACTGAGCGACTTCACTCACTCACTCACTATGTGTGTTAGACAGTCACATACATTAATGCATTTCGTCCTCTTATGGTTGTTTTTATACTAAAGAAATACAAGTTCAGTGAGGTTGTGACTTTCCTAAGGACCTAAAGCTAATAGTGCCAGAGATAAAATTGAAATCCAACCTCCCGATTTCCCAATACGTCACAATGCCTCTCCTATCAAGAGTAAACATTTCTGCCCTGTTTCTGAGATTTTCCATGATCTGGCGACCTAAATAATCACTTCACTTTGACTTTTCACTTTCATGCATTGGAGAAGGAAATGGCAACCCACTCCAGTGTTCTTGCCTGGAGAATCCCAGGGACAGCAGAGTCTGTGTCGCACAGACTCGTACACAACTGAAGCGACTTAGCAGCAGCAGTTAATGTCGCATCTCTTACCAGATTGATCTCATTCTGCTCCCTTTCACTTTCTCCTTTCTTTTCTTCTAATTCTACCTATCCTTCAAAATCTGGCTTACATCTAAAACTTTTCTCATCTTCAGTTCAGTCCCTCAGTTGTGTTCAACTCTTTGTGACCCCATGGACTGCAGCACGCCAGGCTTCCCTGTTCCTCAATTCCTGGAGCTTGCTCAAACTCGTGCCCATTGAGTCGGTGATGCCATCCAGCCATCTCATCCTATGTCATAGCCTTCTCCTCCTGCCTTCAATCTTTTCCAGCACCAGGGTCTTTTCAAATGAGCCAGTTCTTCAAATCAGGTGGCCAAAGTATTGGAGTTTCAGCTTTAGCATCAGTCCTTCCAATGAATATTCAGGACTGATTTCCTTAAGGATGGACTGGTTAGATCTCCTTGTAGTCCAAGGGACTCTCATTAGTCTTCTCCAACAGCACTGTTCAAAAGCATCAATTCTTCCAGGCTCAACTCTCTTTGTGGTCCAACTCTCACATCCATACATGACCACTGGAAAAACCATAGCTTTGACAAGATGGACCTTTGTTGGCAAAGTAATGTCTCTGCTTTTCAATACGCTATCTAGGTTGGTCATAGCGGTGCTTCCAAGGAGCAAGCATCTTTTAATTTCATGACTGCAATCACCATCTGCAGTGATTTTGGAGCCCCCCAAAATAAGGTCTCTCTCTGAGAGACTTTCTCATCTTAATGCTAATTAATTTCCCTTTCCTCTCTTCTGGATTTTTACATCACTTATAATGGGCACCACATAATATAACATTCTTTGTTACATTCGGTTCAGTTCAGTCGCTCAGTCGTGTCCGACTCTTTGCGACCCCATGAATCACAGCAGCCAGGCCTCCCTGTCCATCACCAACTCCCGGAGTTCACTCAGACTCACGTCCATCGAGTCAGTGGTGCCATCCAGCCATTTCATCTTCTGGCGTCCCCTTCTCCTCCTGCCCCCAATCCCTCCCTGCATCAGAGTCTTTTCCAATGAGTCAACTCTTCGCATGAGGTGGCCAAAGTACTGGAGTTTCAGCTTTAGCATCATTCCTTCCAAAGAAATCCCAAGGCTGATCTCCTTCAGAATGGACTGGTTGGATCTCCTTGCAGTCCAAGGGACTCTCAAGAGTCTTCTCCAACACCACAGTTCAAAAGCATCAATTCTTCGGCGCTCAGCTCTCTTCACAGTCCAACTCTCACATCCATACATGACCACAGGAAAAACCATAGCCTTGACTAGATGGACCTTTGTTGGCAAAGTAATGTCTCTGCTTTTCAATATGCTATCTAGGTTGGTTATAACTTTCCTTCTTTGTTACATAACTTTTCCGTTAAACAGACCGTAATCTGAAGACAGGGGTCAAATTGAATCTTTAAATAGTGGCAGTCTTTCCAATTTCCTATTTCCCTTTGAGGCATGATTAAGAGTTCAGGAATGGATAAACGACCTAAATTTAACAGACAGATTACCTCTTGATTAATTAAAATCAGCCCCAAACTCTAGAGTTTAACCCTCTGCTTAATCCACCGCGCACCAATTAATCCAGCAAGCTTGAACCGCAAACCAAGATTGAAGCCCGGCCACGTAACGCTGCCGGCGGACTCCCGCACGCCACGCCCAGCCTATTGGTTACCGATTGGGCGTGCCCCTGCCCAAGAGCCGACGGGGCGTGGCGTGCGTGAGTGAAGGCGTGACCGAGAAGAGGAACATACGCTTTGGATCACGCTCGGTCGTCTCCGGTACTCCTCGACAACTTCCGGCAACGGTGTTCTCCTCCGCCGATTCACCTCGGGTATTTCCGGTCTCCTTCGGGCCTTTCCGTCTGGCTCCCGCGCGCGTCTCTCCACTTCGGGCTTTTCCGTGTCCCGCTCGGAGGTACTCGGCTCTCGCTCGGCCTCCCCCATCCCCCGGTAACGGTCGCTGGTGAGTTTAAATGAGCCGGGGCTGGCCGGGCCGGAGTCGCTACGGGGGGGGCCTGAGGCACTGCAGAAAGTGGGCCTGAACCTCCAGGATGACGGTGCTGCAGGAACCCGTCCAGGTAATGGTAACCCTCTTCCCTGAGGCTTGGCTCGCAGCCTCGGTCGGGAAGCGGCGTATGGCCACTTCGCGGCCTGCTGCGGCCTAGGCCCGGCTGCTTCTCCCGCCTCACCTCACGCCGGCTCCTGCCTGTCTTCTCGTCAGTTCCGAGGCCTTGCCCGCAGCCTCAGCCGCGTTCCCTCTGGCCCTACGTTACTTCTTCCCCGGGTGTGAGCGGAGTTCGGCGATAATCCCTCCTTTTCCCTCCGGGCCAATGTCGGGCGAGCCCCTCCTGTCAGCCCAGGGGCTGGGCCCGGGCCGGGGTGAGCGATGAGGGGCCGAAAACTCGCCCCAGGTGCTCTCTTGCCCAAGGATGGTTGGGACGCACGTTTGATCAGCGCCTGTATGATCTTCATAATGGTGGAGCAAGTTTGCGGGGCGAGTGTTGGTTTTGTTTTTGTTTTCTAGGAGAAAGTGGAGGGAGGGTAGGATCGGGGTTTTTAATACTGATTTCTGTTTTGGTGACAAACTGTCTAGCCCACGTTGCTTTTCCTCGCTCACTCAGTTTCCCTCCGGACAATGATCTGCGAAGAGAACCCCGAGGCCCAGTGCAGAGGCGAAGCACCTATACAAGGGGAGGGGGTGGAAACAGCAAATTGGTTTTTTTCCATGACCTGTGATGGGTATCATGAGTGCTTTACTGTGCATGTTTATAAGGCGTTCAGGAAATGAAAGACATATCATGGTTTTTCCATCCATACTACACCAAGGTTTGCTTTGACGCACAGTGCTCTGTTGGCATGTAAGAAACCCTATTGGATTTTCAGGGTGTGATGCGGTGCCAAGTCATTTCCCCCTCCTGCCATCTGAAGAAACTAAATCTTTTGTCCCCTGGTGAGGGACCAGGTCTGGGAGACTTTTTACCCTGTCCTATGATCTTTGACTTGATTAGAAGAGTTGACCTCTATCAACTGATGTCATTGAGTCATGCACTTTATTTTGAAAGCAAACCGATTTTAGAAATTGCTTCCTGTTGCTCTTAAAGACCCGTGATATCAAATAGTAAAATATTTTAATACATCACTCCTTCCATATTTCTTCAGTTTTTTCCATCACAGGATGAAATACCAATTTCTCCTAGTTGGCTCTTTCTCTAGCTGTTTACATATAGCAGCTATTAATTTTTTAATTTAGTGTGGGATTCTGTCTTCTGTACAGAATTGTACAAACAGTTCTGTTTGTACATTATACTGGTGCTTTCAAAGCTGTTTCTTTCCATCCAAATTTGCTAGTAAAGAGTCCCTTTTTAATGTTTTTTGGGTTTTTTTTTTTTGAGACCTAAGGTGAAATTAGAAGTTGCTATCTATACCTTCTAAAATGGATAAGCAGATTACTCAATTGTTTAATTTCTGTTTCATGTTTTTGTTATTTTGTCTTAACAATTAATGATACATTTGCCTTATAGATATGGCTTCTAAGATGATAAACTAGTTTTATGGATAGCCTATGCATATGTGCCAAGTCACTTCAGTCATGTCTGACTCTGCGACCCTGTAGACTGTAGCCTGCCAGGCTCCTCTGTCCATGGGATTCTCCAGGCAAGAATACTGGAGTGGGTTGCCATGCCCTCCTCCAGGGGATCTTCCTCACCCAGGGATCAACCCTGTGTCTCTTACATCTCCTGCCTTACCCTCCTGACAGGCGGCTTCTTTATCACCAGGGCCACCTAATTTGCATAAAAGCATGGAGAGAAATATGTAGCCAATTCCTTGATAAAGATATTCCTTGTGTGATAAACATCAAGTTTTCTGTTTTTCATTAAAGTACTCTTAGCAGTAATGCATTTAGATATTTTTAAGGCTCAAGAGTCAAATTTGTCTACTCCCCACACACAACCCACTGACAGTGGTAACAAGTTTTAGGATATAATTAGGTGAGAATTTTGGTTGTAATTTTTAGTATAAGAAACCATTCAAGAAGGGATCTAGAGCAGTAGGAGAACAAGCAACGTTGGCTTTTTAAACTATAATAAGTGATTGCTTGTATTTTTAAAGGAATGAGAGTAAGGTGGAAAGGTGTGTCCTTTTGAGGGTTGTCTCAGGGTTTGAAGTATTATTGCTGCTGCTGCTGCTAAGTCGCTTCAGTCGTTTCCGACTCTGTGCGACCCCATAAACGGCAGCCCACCAGGCTCCCCCACCCCTGGGATTCTCCAGGCAAGAACACTGGAGTGGGGTGCCATTTCCTTCTCCAATGCATGAAAGTGAAAAGTGAAAGTGAAGTCGCTCAGTCGTGTCCGACTCTTCACGACCCCATGGACTGCAGCTCACCAGGCTCTTCCGTCCATGGGATTTTCCAGGCAAGAGTACTGGAGTGGGGTGCCATTGTTATTAGGCATAGAAAAAAGTTGAGAGAAACGATGAGCAACTGATTTTTGCTTTTTCTTTTTTTAAAGCTTAAACATGGGATACCCAGTTTGATATACCATGTAAGCCTAAATATAAGCACTTCCTCAAAATTATCTCTTATAAAAAAGTATTACTTTGAGTCTTCAAAAATCTCTCCTATTATGAGGCAGAAATTCTGTCATTTATTTAATTTTTAAAATAACTATTTGGGAAGGAATAATTGCTAGCCTAAGTGACTTGAATCAGTGCTAATTTGGATGTGTATAAAATCCACCTGATGAAATTGATTTTTCAAAAAATCAATTTTATATAGATTTATCAATTATTCCTGGGGGGTAAGACATCACGGAAGTGTTGAATGAAGTTGTAGAAAAAAAAAAAAAGCCTTGGAAAAATCATCTTAATAAGCAGTATAGTAACTGGTTGCTTTTACACATAATATTGTTTTAGAGCTCATTAGATAGTGAAGGTGGAGAAGGCAGTGGCAACTCACTCCAGTACTCTTACCTGGAAATCCCATAGACAGAGAAGCCTAGAAGACTGTGGTCCATGGGGTTTCGAAGAGTCGGAACGACTGAGTGACTTCACTTTCACTTTTCACTTTCATGCGTTGGAGAAGGAAATGGTAGCCCACTCCAGTGTTCTTGCCTGGAGAATCCCAGGGATGGTGGAGCCTGGTGGGCTGCTGTCTATGGGGTTGCACAGAGTTGGACATGACTGAAGCGACTTAGCAGCAGCAGCAACAGATAGTGAAGGAATACTTTTGGCTTGGGATAAGAAGTACAGGGACAGCATCTAACACAGATTCAAAGTGTACCATTTTCAAATAACTTAGAATTGAAGATGGTTATTCAGGAAAATTGTGTTAGATGATTACCACTCTCCCAAAAAAAGGCTTTTTAATAAATTGTTCTATTCAATAGAGTAGAAAAAAAGAAATTCCTAAATATATTTTATGATTGTAAAAATGTGTGTATATATATACACACACACATATATATATAGCTAAATTGATAAATCAATACCATTTGACTATTTGGTCTTCATTCAAAAATGTATTCAGGTTAGCTGAAATACATTTGTTTATGAAATTTTCTTTTAGAAAACAGATTCTCATATTTAGGTACAAAACAGTACTTTGAAGACAGTGCTACATAGTACCTGAACTGAGAGGATGTGCTTTGGAGTGGGGAGATAGAGAAGGAAATCATTACAGATAGGTGATAATTCCTTTATGGACTCGTGCCCTGATACAGCCTTTGTGTTTATATAGAGAGAAAGCATGAGACAGATAATCACAAATTAATAATTATAAATTGTGATAAGAATGGTACGCCAAGTAGGGTGTTAGGAGAGAGACCTAATAAGAGGGTCCTGACTTCAGTCAGGTTTGCAGTTGGACCATCAAAGTTCAGAAGCAGCCTCAATGAAATAATCAAATTGGAAAGAATGTTATGCACCTGCTATGTGTCAAGCACAGATAAAAGACATTCTAAAACCTTCTCTAAAAAGGATGTTAGGAAAGTTCCTTTTGAGCAAATAACATTGTAGCTGAGTTCAAAGTTTGAGACAAAAACAATTTGAAAAGAATGACAAGCAGAGAAAACAGTATGTGCAAAGTCCCTGAGACATAGTACAACTTGGCATTGGAAGACCCGAAAGGCCATTGTGGCTGGAGTAGCATAGTAATGTAAGGCCATTGTAAGGAGTTCATTTTTCATTCTAAGTGTAATGGGGAATCACTGATGAATTTTCAGCTGGAGGTTGACATACTCTGATATAGATGTTAAGATCTCTGGCTACTGTATGTGAAAGATCAGGGAAGAAGAAGGCAAGAATAAATACAGTCTTAAGATGACGGTGCAGTTCAGTTGCTCAGTCGTGTCCAACTCTTTGCGACCCCATGAACTGCAGCACACCAGGCCTCCCTGTCCATCACCAACTCCCAGAGACTACCCAAACTCATGTCCACTGAGTAGGTGATGCCATCCAACCATCTCATCTTCTGTCGTCCCCTTCTGCCCTCAATCTTTCCCAGCATCAGGGTCTTTTCAAATGAGTCAGCTGTTCGCATCAGGTGGCCAAAGTATTGGAGTTTCAGCTTCAACATCAGACCCTCCAATGAAAACCCAGGGCTGATCTCCTTTAGGATGGACTGGTTGGATCTCCTTACAGCCCAAGGGACTCTCAAGAGTCTTCTCCAACACCACAGTTCAAAAGCATCAATTCTTCGGCTCTCTGCTTTCTTTATAGTCCAACTCTCACATCCATACATGACCACAGGAAAAACCATAGCCTTGACTAGACGGACCTTTGTTGGCAAAGTAATGTCTCTGCTTTTTAATGTGCTGTCTAGGTTGGTCATAACTTTCCTTCTAAGGAGTAAGCGTCTTTTAATTTCATGGCTGCAATCACCATCTGCAGTGATTTTGGAGCCCATAAAAATAAAGTCAGTCACTCTTTCCACTCTTGCCCCATCTATTTGCCATGAGGTGATGGGACCAGATGCCATGATCTTAGCTTTCTGAATGTTGAGCTTTACGCCAACTTTTTCACTCTCCTCTTTCAGTTTCATCAAGAGGCTCTTGAGTTCCTCTTCACTTTCTGCCATAAGGATAGTGTCATCTGCGTATCTGAGGTTATTGATATTTCTCCCGTCAATCTTGATTCCAGCTTGTGCTTCCTCCAGCCCAGAGTTTCTCATGATATACTCTGCATATAAGTTAAATAAGCAGGGTGACAATATACAGCTTTGATGTACTCCTTTTCCTATTTGGAACCAGTCTGTTGTTCCATGTCCAGTTCTAACTGTTGCTTCCTGACCTACATACAGGTTTTTCAAGAGGCAGGTCAGGTGGTCTGGTATTCCCATCTCTTTCAGAATTTTCCACAGTTTATTGTGATCCACACAGTCAAAGGCTTTGGCATAGTCAGTAAAGCAGAAATAGATGTTTTTCTGGAACTCTCTTGCTTTTTCGATGACCCAGCAGATGTTGGCAATTTGATCTCTGGTTCCTCTGCCTTTTTCAAAACCAGCTTGAACATCAGGAAGTTCACGGTTCACGTATTGCTGAAGCCTGGCTTGGAGAATTTTGAGCATTACTTTACTAGCGTGTGAGATGAGTGCAATTGTGCGGTAGTTTGAACATTCTTTGGCATATCCTTTCTTTGGGATTGGTAACCTATACTAAAGTGGTAGCAGTGGAATAGGAAAGAGGTAGATGAGTTCAAGAGATATTTGGAGGTAGAATCAATGCGTCATGGAAATTGATCATTTGTGAGGGAATGAAGGACAGCTGCCTAGGTTTCATTTTGGGGGTAATGTTTAATAAATGGAGAATTCTTTGCAGGGAAAACAAATTTGAAGGAGGACCATTAAGATACTTGTGAAACCAACCAGTAGAAAAGTAGATATATAACTTCTCATCTTTTGAGGGGTCCAGTCTTTTTGGGAAGATAAATATGCTTAACGGGAGGAACTGATACAAGTCAGTATGTACATGTTTGCACAGATAATAGTAAATTCAGTAAAGAGAGATCCTTGTGGACTGGAAAAATGGAAAAGGTTTCTGGAAGGAGTAGAACTTAGAGCTTTAGAAAGTCAAAAGGGTTTGAGTTGGTAGAGGAGAATATGCTTGGCACAGAATGGCATGAGCAAAAGCCCAAAGTTGAAAATGGTGCTCAGGAACAAGAAAACAATAAAAATTATAGCCTTGTCTAGAATGGGAATTGAGAACAGAAAAGATAAGGTTTTGCTAGTCAGGTAGAATCAGGTTACAAGGGGACTTAACATCCAGGCTGAGGAGTTTAGATTTAATTTGTTGGTAAAATAGCCATTATAAGTTTTTGAATAGAAAAATTATAATGAAAGCACTGCTTGGGAAAAAATTAATCTGGTGCTATTGGGAAGGTGGCACAAGGCAAGACTTAGGGAGAATACAGGCTAGTAAGTTACACAGTAGTGGACATCAGGGTTTATCAGTCTTGGCACTATTGATGTTTTCAGCAAGCTAATTTTTTGTTGTGGGGATATTGTCCTGTGTTTTGTAGTGTCCTTGCCGTCTACCTGCTATATGCCCACTCCATTTGTGACAAACAAAATGCCCCCTAGACATTACTACATGTCCTTTGTGGGACAAAATAACTGAGAACTATTGATGTAGACCTGAAGTAAATTAGCGTTCAAGAAATTACACTCTAATGTATAGTAGGAAAATTCCAAAGTGATTTTTTTTCTTCATACCTTCTTATGTTGTCCATTTTTTTTTAATGGTCTAAAAGAAGACACCTATTTTCTTTTTTGAAAAAAAACAAGAATGACACAATCTAGGTGGTCATATTTAAGTCTGAGTTAGTTGTACAATTTACAGAGGTTTGTTTATATTTAAAATAATATTTCATATTTAAGAAGAGCAACAAGGAGAAGGAACTTTGCCATTTAATTTCTGTGGTGTTGATTTAATTATCTTTAAAAGTCAGTGTGGCCTAGAACTGACTCGTTAGTTTAATCAGCAAAATTTCTCTTTTAACCTTATTTGGGGGCTCAGTGATGGTGCTCAGTTTGGCTTCATAACCTTTAGCAGCATTTCTTCCATCTGGCTTTAATTTGTAGAACACCTGAAGTGATGCACTGAGTGTTATTCTTTTAGGGGCAGGTTTACACCAGCAGTTGAGCAAGGGAAGGGATGAATGGGGGCAGGGGGCGGGGCCCAGCGGATAGTCGCTAATCTTAGCCCTGCCTGTCATCAGCTACCAATTTGTCATGCTTTAGAGAATAGTTCATTCCCCACTCCATTCCCCCAGAAGATACATACTGTCACTCACATGCTTGAGCAGAGTGTAATGGGAGCTATATGTGTCAAGTTTCACTTCCAGGATGTGTGCGAGTTTTTACTGGCTGCCTTCATGATCACTTTCTGACCCCCTTAAGAATTGGTGATAAAGGAATGATTTTATTCTGAGCAAAACTTGATTTTAAATCAGAAATGGATAGTACTCTTAAATATGATACTTCTACTTCTTTACTTTTGAAAAGAAAGAAACTCAAAAATTCTAGGGCTTTTTGGCCATAGTATTTACGTGCCAGATTTTCCTGGTAAGCAGTAGCAATGACGATGACAGAGCTGGTGAATCAATCATTGGGTCTTTTGTGAATTGTGTGTTACAAAATCAACAATTGTGGCATATATGGGAGGCATTATATAATACAAACTATCAATTATACCTGTAGAATTTGTTAATCTTAAGAGCTGGAAAAGGAAAAGGTTTTTAGGTACGTAATGTGTGCCAGTCAATATACTAGAAGCACCATATCATTTCATTTAATCTACACAAGTCCAAAAATAGAGTTCCACTTTTCAGATGAGAAAATTGAGGCTGAGAAAAGTTAAATAATTCCCCAAAGTCTCACTGCTGAAGTCCTGGAATACAAGTTTGAACACAGGTCTCCAACATCAAATTGTGGATCTGTTCTTTCTACTCTCGGTGTTCTTTCAGTGGGTTCTTAGGAAATCCCCATATTTTATAAAGGAGTACTTAGGTGGCAATTATTTGTGTTAGAAACAGAGTTCTATGTACCACAGAGTTTGTTTCAAGATTTCCAGAGATCCTTAACTATTGGATGTATAATAATATAGAGAAATTTAAGACTAACGTGTAAAATGCTAGCAATGGGAGGACAGCAAAAAGTCAAAGATCGTTTGTTTATTCATTCATTGTACATTAGTTAAGCACCTACTTAAAAAGTATATACTTTTGGGAGTATCCAGTGAGCAAAACCAGATGTAGTCCCTACCTTTCTAGAGTTTATATTATAGTGAGGAAGATGTTACTCATATAATCTCTTAAATATGTGTAAAATCACAACAGTGAGAAATACTGCAAAGGAAAGGTACTTGGTGTTATCAGAGTGTATAAGAATGCCTAAGCTCATCTGGGTATCCTATAAAAAACCTTCCCTGGAAAAGAAGGAAGTCCAAAGGATGACTAGAATTAGCATAGATTGAAGGAAAGGAGGGAGTATGCCAGGCAAAATGGACTGTGTATAAAGGACCTGTGGCAGAAGGATAACGTGGCAGATTTGAGGAGCTGAAAGAAGGTCATCGTGCTAACAGGGACAGCATGAGAAAACATGATACAAGATGAACGAAGAGGTAGGTACAGACTGTAGCACACTGCCAGTTCTGTGGCTTGCCTTTTATTGCCAAGGACAGTCAGAAGCCACTGAAGGATTTTAAGTAAAGATCAGATCTGACTTGTGAAAAACTCATAGGAAGAGAAAATGAATCATAGGGTAGAAAAGAATTCAGAGGGGCTAAATAAGACACTGTTAAAGACACTTTTTCCACAGGGAAAAAGTGGTCTGACTTTAAAAGTAAATGTTTATTGAGTTTCTTCCTTTCACTATTATTACAGTTTCCTAATTTAAATGAGTATATTTGAAAGATACCTATAGGCATAGTTCCAGAACCCTAGGTCATCTGTGGTCTGGTAAAACACCAAAAGGCCAGATTAGTTCTTTAGGGGGTTTAGAATTTAACCAGGCATTGTGCTAAGCTTATCTCAGAGGTAAGTGTTTTTATCCTTATTTTACAGGCGATTAAAGCTAAAGCTCAGAGAATTGACTTAGTCGTCTAGATTAATGTCAGAGGAATCTTTTTTTATCTGCCTTAGATTGAGGTGTGGGGATCATATTAAGCATTCAATAAATAATTGAGTCAAATTAAATTTAAATATGTTTTTAACTGTTGTTTTTTGAATACCTTTTAACTACCTTTGGTGTGTTGTAGTATAGAGGAAAAGTAAATTAGATAGCAGTGATTCTGTAGTACGTTTAAAACCTATTCTTATTATGTTCACTCCTTGCTAATGCCACATATTTTTGTTCTAAGGCTCAGCTACCCAACTGTTTGATAAAAAAAAAGCATGATGATAGTGACCAGATACTTGCCTATAGAATAATACCTGACTTATTCATAATTTCTCATTGTCAGTAGAGACCTGAAAAAAATTCAAAATGTTAAGGCTTTGTGCAGCCCACCCAAAGAAGTTGATTTTCTCAAATTGGTTAAATATTAATTTTTTACTGCAATCAGGATCATATAGCAAGGTAAATGATCAATAAATGTTTACCAAATGGATGAATACTTTGTTTCAAAAAGTGGTAGGCATATTGAATAAGATAAGGAAAACGATCTAAGTAGTATGGAAACACGATCTCAGTTCAGTCGCATCGGACTCTTTGAGACCCCATCTACTGCAGCACACCAGGCCTCCCTGTCTATCACCAACTCCTGGAGTTTGTTCAAACTCATGTCCATTGAGTCGGTGATGCCATCCAACCATCTCATCCTCTGTCTTCCCCTTCTCCTCCTGCCTTCAATCTTTCCCAGCTTCAGGGTCTTTTCAAATGAGTCAGTTCTTCGCATCAGGTGGCCAAAGTGTTGGAGTTTCAGCTTCAGCATTAGTCCTCTTAATGAATATTCAGGACTGATTTCCTTTAGGATGGACTGGTTGGATCTCCTTGCAGTCCAAAGGACTCTCAAGAGTCTTCTCCAACACCACAGTTCAAAGGCACCAATTCTTCGGCGCTCAGCTTGAAAAACCATAGCTTTGACTAGATGGACCTTTGTTGGCAAAGTAATGTCGCTGCTTTTTAGTATACTCTCTAGGTTGGTCATAACTTTTCTTCCAAAGAGCAAGCATCTTTTAATTTCATGGCTGCAGTCACCATCTGCAGTGATTTTGGAGCCCCCCAAAATAAAGTCTGTCACTGTTTCCATTGTTTCCCCATCTATTTGCCATGAAGTGATGGGACCAGATGCCATGATCTTAGTTTTTTGAATGTTGAGTTTTAAGCCAACTTTTTCACTCTCCTCTTTGACTTTCATCAAGAGGCTCTTTAGTTCTTTGCTTTCTGCCATAAGGATGGTGTCATCTGCATATCTGAAGTTATTGATATTTCTCCTGGCAATCTTGATTCCAGCTTGTGCTTCATCCAGCCCAGCGTTTCTCATGATGTACTCTACATATAACGTGATCTAGGCTACTATTAACCGGAAAAATCTGGTTATCTTTCAGGTATTTATAGGTCACACCACTAAAATATTATTACCCCCAAATCTGATGTATTCTAACTGCTAAGTTGGACTGACCTGTATCTGCTTACCAGATTCTTGATTCCTTTATAACGTTTTACTTACCTGTATCAAGGAAGAAACCACTAGATGTTACTTTGTATTATTTTATATTGCCAACAATGATTTAATCATGTTAGTAAATTTAATTATAGTAGGAATATTTTATATTTTACCTCCATATTGGGTTACTAAAAGTTTGTAGGTCAGTAAGTGGAAATTAGATTCAGAGTTTTAAAACACTTATTCAACAAGCATTTATTGAGCATTCACTATGTTTAAAGACAATTATCTAGGATAATTAGGGAAATAACCACTTAAGTAGGATAACCAGGGAATTATAGAGAAAAAGAGAATCTGACTTTTACCCACAGAAGTTGCAGCCTAGTTTATCAAACAATATATATGACTAAATCTAATAAACAGCTTGATATATTTTTTTGAAGTAGAGACAGAATTTTCTGGGACCTCATAGGATGGAGTCATTAATATTGCATGGGATAGATCAGTGAAAGGAAGATACCATGTAAGCTGAATTTTGAAGAAGACATATTTCACGAGGTAGAAGTTAAAGGACAGCCCAAACAGTACTTTGAAATGTGAAAGTACAGCTGATGTTTAGGCACTGATGCAGGCCTTTTCTGGTTCTAGACCATAGGCAGCTTTGGTGAGAGATGAGCAACAGCTGAAAAGGGATAATGAAGGCCCAAAGGAATTTGAATGGTTTACTAAGGAGTTTGTACTTTATTCTGTAGCTGTTTATTGTGTAAACTTTGTGGGACCATCCAGGAGGAATCATTAGGAAGTTTTGATCAGGGATGAAGACATGAAAATGATGATGGCAGCATCTGAAATTTATTGACTAGTTATTAGGTATATGCAAGGAACCAGTGTGTACTTTATTGGAGTCTTTATGTTTTAAATGAAGAAACTAAGACTTAAGAAACATTGTTACCTGCCCAAGACACAGAACTAGTAAGTCATGGAACATGAATTTGAGCTCCTGTCCAAACTCAGGATTTCTGGGATAGGATGGATTACATTACAGCCTACAGGCAGGAAGACCACTTAGGGAACTACAAGTTTAGAGAAAAGATTCAGTTACAGACTGGGACTAGAAAAAAGGGGGATAAGACCCTAGGTACTTTTCTTTAGGTACAGTTCAGTTCAGTTCAGTCGCTCAGTCGTGTCAGACTCTTTGCGACCCCATGAATCGCAGCACACCAGGCCTCCCTGTCCATCACGAACCCCCGGAGCTCACTCAGACTCACGTCCATCGAATCAGTGATGCCATCCAGCCATCTCATCCTCTGTCGTCCCCTTCTCCTCCTGCCCCAATCCCTCCCAGCAGCAGGGTCTTTTCCAATGAGTCAACTCTTCGCATGAGGTAGCCAAAGTACAGTTCTGTAAATGATGGTTAAATTCACTAACCAAACTAAAAGATTTAAAATCTTTTAAATCCATGATGAACCTAAATTGAATTACCAGTGCAATAGTTATTTCATATATACTTAGCCAACATATATGACCTTGTATGAGCTTCCAAGATGGCACCAGTGGTAAAGAATCTGCCTGCCAATGAAGAAGATGTAAGGGGTGCGGGTTCAATCCCTGGATCCGGAAGATCTTCTGGAGGAAGGCATGGCACTCCAGGAGTATTCTTTCCTGAAGAATCTCATGGACAGAGGAGCCTGGCAAGCTATGGTCCATAGAGTTGCACAGTGAGACATGACTGAAGCAACTTAGCCTGCACACAGAGGCCTCCAGTTTAGAAAGCTTTATGAAGTTGATATTATTAAAGCTGGGTCCACAAGGATGTACAATTTATAAGAGTAGGTAGATGAAGGAGCCCACGCTCCTCAAGGAAGGAAAAGGAAATACAAAGACACAGAGGTCTAAAAGTTCATGGAGAATTAAGTGAGTAAATTCAAATGTTAGGAGCCATACTGTGAAGAGCCTCATCTAATAGGTTACGGAGTTTACACTGTGGATATTGAGTTTTATTACTTAAATTAGATGTGTTGATTTGAGTATTACATGCAAGGCTCTGTGCTAAGAGTTACTGTGAAACTGTATATTTATGTTTTTTTTTCCCTCTATTTACAGGCTGCTATATGGCAAGCACTAAACCACTATGCTTACAGAGATGCAGTTTTCCTAGCAGAGCGACTGTATGCAGAAGGTTTGTAATCTCTTCCTTTCCAAGAACCATAAAAGAATAAAATACATGGAATTTCGTCACTTCTTAGGACTGTAACAAGATTCTGGGTATCACTTTTTTTTTTTTTCGGCTCTGCCTCAAGGCATGTGGGATCTTAGTTCCCCAACCAGGGATGGAACCGTGCCCCCTGCATTGAAAGCACAGAGTTTTAACCACTGGACCACCAGGAAAGTCCCATGGGTATTACTCTTGTTTTTTTTTTTTTTTTAAATTAGATTTTTGCTAAAGTTGGTGTATTTTATTTATTTTTTTTCCCCAATTTTATTTTATTTTTAAACTTTACATAATTGTATTAGTTTTGCCAAATATCAAAATGAATCCGCCACAGGTATACATGTGTTCCCCATCCGAAACCCTCCTCCCTCCTCCCTCCCCATACCATCCCTCTGGGCCGTCCCAGTGCACCAGCCTACTCTTGTTTTATCTTTATGATTGACACTAGTTCATAAAAATTTTTTCCCAGTATCTGTGTAGCTTTTTATATGCTACTTTTAGTAACTATGTAGACTTGCTTTGGATTTTGCCCTATGGTTTACTTAATCATGTTCCAGTCTTTAGGTATTTTTTTCTTTTTTTTTTAGAGTCTATATTCTGTGGTTTAGAGCATGGATTTTAAGCCTTCAGCCTTAGTACAAACCCTAACCCTTAAACATTCTGTAGTATACCTTGGGCAAGCTATTTAACGTTTGAGTATTTCAGATTTCTCATCTGTAAAATAAAGGTAATTATTGTCTCTTGGAATTGAAAAATGAAATAATATATTTAAAGCACTTGGCATGGCCTTCTGGCACTGTAATAAATTCAACATCAGCTGGTATTAGTGGGGTTTTTTGTGTGTCACTGATTATTATAATCTTCATAAGATGCTTCCCAGGTGGTACTAGTAGTAAAGAACCTCCATGCCTACGCAGGAGACATAAGAGATGTGGATCTGATCCCTGGGTCAGGAAGATCCCCTGGAGGAAGAAACGGCAGCCCACTCCAGTACTCTTGCCTGAAGAATCCCATGAACAGTGGAGCCTGGCAGGCTACAGTCCATGGGTCTCAAAGAGTCAGGCACGACTGAAGTGACTTAGCACATTAGCAAAAATGCTAAGATAATTATGTACAGCTTTGTCATTTTCCTTGTGTTATGTACTCTAGGATAGAATTTACAAGTCAAAGTAGGTGGTGGTTGTCATTTAGTCGCTAAGTTGTCTCCGACTCTTTTTGCGACTCCATAGACTGTATAGCCTGTCGGGCTCCTCTGTCCATGGGATTTCCAGGCAAGAATACTGGAGTGGGTTACCATTTCCTTCTCCAGGGGATATTCCTGACCCAGGGATCGAACCCATGTCTCCTGCATTGGCAAGTGGATTCTTTACCCACTGAGGCAGAAGGAAAGCCCTATACAAGTCAAAATGCGTGAGCAGTTCTACGTCAAATTACTTTTGCCTGGTTGATAACCCAGCAGAGAGACTTGTGATAATCACTGTGTCACCAATAGTATAAGACTTCCGTCATGGCCCTATCAGTATCAGACTTAGTGTTATAATGTGTTTTTGCTTACTAGAAAATTGTGAAGTATTTTGTCTTCCTTTTTATAATTCTGAAGGATGCTGGGTATTTTCTCAAGTGTTAGTTTTACAATTATTCCTGTTTCTGTGAACTCTATCTTTGTTTATTGCATATTTGCCCCAGATTGTTTGCTTTTTAATCTTAATTCTGTTGATTTTTATAATCTAATCTTTTAAATTTTATTTAGTAGCTTTATCATTTAAACTTTCTCCTGTTGCTCCAGTAGCTGGAAGAATTGTCATTTTTCTATAACTCAAGAAATATATAGTTCTTGGTAATTTAAAAAGTTTTTAAAAATGTATCATAGTGTTATTACTTAATTTAGTCAGTGTTATTTATTAAATGCTTTTTTCCCTCCCATGTGGTATTTTATGTGGTTTTGTGTTAAATTTTTTTTTAAACATTCTACTCTGTTCCCAGAACCTCTCCTCTCTTTCATCAGTTGATTTTCTATTTTTAACTCAATATCATACTATTTTATTATTAACACTTTATTATATTGTCTTTTAACATCTAATAAGGCCTGTCTCCATCATTTTTTCCCCCGTTTCATTCTTTGGTAGGAATACCCTTTTTTTAATTCTTTCATTTTATGTGTGTATTTCATTAATGTTTTGAAATTTCACAAATATTTTGGTCAGTGCTCTCCTGAAACCATATAAGTCTATGAGTTAATTTAGGAAGTATTATTATCTTACTATACTATAACTGTCTTATCTAGAAACAGTGCTGCCTTCTTACTCCAGTGTTTAAATCAATTTTCCCACTTATTGAATAACCTCCCATTGGATTACTTACCAAAAGTTTTTTTATGATTGTAGGTAAGTTTTATTTTTGTGTGTCTGCAGGAACTAGTAATGGAACCTTTCTGCTCAGTTATATGATTTTACTCTAAAAAAGTGCTTCGTAACTGAACTGCAGGCATAGAAGGTAGATATTAGGGGTTTGCTAGACATGTGTCAATGGAGAAGGCAATGGCACCCCACTCCAGTACTCTTGCCTTGAAAATCCCATGGACGGAGGAGTCTGGAAGGCTGCAGTCCATGGGGTCGCTGAGGGTCGGACATGACTGAGCGACTTCACTTTCACTTTTCACTTTCATGCATTGGAGAAGGAAATGGCAACCCACTCCAGTGTTCTTGCCTGGAGAATCCCAGGGACAGGGGAGCCTGGTGGGCTGCCGTCTATGGGGTCACACAGAGTCGGACACAACTGAAGTGACTTAGCAGCTTAGCAGCAGCAGACATGTGTCAAAAAAGGACAAGGGATAAGAACATTAAAGAATATAGACAAGATGTGGACCAGGAAATGTAAACTACAGAGGAAAGTTAACTCAGGGATTGATAAATAAGAGGATTTAGGAGAGGTACTGGAAATCCAGATGAAGTTGAATTGGTAGATGTATGGAAATAACATAGGAGAGGAAGACTATGAATGAGGTGCAGAATTCTTTTATTAATGAAGCAGAATGTCTTGAATTTAGTAACCAAGAGTTAAAAGGGGAAGATATGCATCTCACCAGCAAGGAATTTCACAAAAGAGCAAAGGATGCTACTTGGAAATAAACAGCTGGGAGAAGCAAGGAGGAAGCCACGCTGGCCCTGGGGCCGGAGGGACTAGCATCCCTTTGAGAGAGCTGTCAGGTCCTCGGGAAGGAGAGGCATTCTTGAGGAAAGTTGGGAAGGTCTATGGAGCAGAAGTCTTAGGTCCAAATGAAAAGATTAAGAAAAGTGAGAGCCTTACAAAGAAGGTGATATGACAGATTGCCCAACTCTGCAAATAAAAGCAAGGTTTATTGTGGACAATCTACTTACATATATTTTCAGTGATACCTAAGCAGCCCTCATGTTTTCCTGACTTATACTTTTTCTTTTTTAGTTTGTTAACATTAAGCAGTTTCTAGTTAGTTTCCAAAAGTTTGCAAATTAGTGGTTTCAAATTTAGATGATCGGATTTTCCCATAGAGTTGAGGCAGGATTCCAGATTAATCCACATAAAACTGTTTAATCCACTTTCTATCTGTTTCTAATAAAGTGCTTAACTCTTGGAAAGTTGCTCATTGTTAGTTTCTCTCAATATGAAACCTAACTACTCTTGACTGTATTTCTTTGAAGTGCAGTGGAAGTGCAATGGGAGCAGATACTATTCCAGCTCAATAATAATCACAGTACCTTCTAGTATTTATGGATTTCTTACTGTGTACTAGGTACTCTGAGTACTTAATACTTATTCTTTATTTAGTCTTCAACAGCTCCATAAAATAGACATTGCTATTACCATTTTAGAAATGAAGAAACTAAGACCATTGTTCACCAGGTTTTACCTGTCTTAATGATTAATGGGCCAGGTGTAGAAATTGCATTGAGTACAGCGCTTTCTGTAAATTTGGCTTAGCTGAAGAGAGCTTAATCAGAGTAAAAGATTCAGCATCTGATTCTCTTCTCTGTCTTAGCCATTATAGTGAGAGCCCAAATTCACAGAAATATGTGACTGCAAATGGCAACATTAAAAAAAATTATTTCTAGTTATGTTAAGGTAATCATTGAAGGAAGTTGTCCAAATACTACTAAAAATATGGCATATTGTATCATTTTTAGGCCATTACTAGTGGAAAATTTTATAAATATATCTTGTCGCTAGAAATTCAAGTCACTTTGTCATATGGGGGGACAAAAAGGATATCTGGCCCATTGGCCTATTCTTTTACTGTCATAGTTAAATTATTACTGATGAAAAAGATGATGCTATTTTAAAAAAATATTCTTTTATTTTTATTTATTTATTGGCCATGCCACGCCACTTGCAGGATCTCAGTTCCGTAACCAGGGATTGAACCCTAGACCACATTCGGGGATTGAAAGCCCAGAATCCTAACCACTAGGCACCAGGGAACTCCTAATGCTGTTTTTTAAAATCATTATAGTTTTCATTTTCATTATGTGTTAGTGAACTAAGACTCTGGTCTTCCCAATGATCTTTTTAAATCCAAGGCTCAGCTATTTCATTGCATCAATCAGATGTTTCACATAATTATCACATATATCAAACTCAATTCATGCAAAACTGGATTCATAATGTTCCCACCCTATTCTAAAACACCACTGTGTCTCAGTAAAAAAGCCTTCTTATTAATTTTCCTGTGTTTAGTCTTTCCTGCTGCTTTGATTTCCCCTCTCCCAAATCAACCCCATTCTCTTTACCTTGTAAAATCCTTTAGAGATGTATAATAGCTATAAAAATTTATCCCTAAATCTTTACACAGTTTGCATAGTCCTATATGATCTGGCCATCTGCTTTCTCCTTATGTATTGCCATTTCCTTTTAAAATTTCCACCAGCCTTCTTACCTGTGGTGTATTTACAACAATCATGTTTTCAAAGTATTTAAAAATATTAACCCCCATTATCTATAAGTATAAAACCAGTTAGTACTGAAATTTAGGGTGTGAACACACATGAGGAAAATAAAAATTCAGAATAGTATTAAAATACTGAAGTTGTATATATAGATGAAGTGTTCAACAACAGAAATGACTCTGAAAAGGGTAGAATGAATCTTGCATCATATGTAAAGTATAGCACCCAGGCATTTGAAATCAGTCAGCAAAAAAGTGGTAAGATAGAATCACTTGAGTTTGTGGCTGAACATTACGTATGTATACCCCATGTAAATATCAGATGACTAGTCAGGTATTGTAAATTTAGAAGGTCAATAATAATAATTTAATAATAGCACATACAACTCTTACTATATATCAGGCACTATCCAAAGTTCTTACATATTAACTCATTTAATTCTAACAGCACTAAGTACTTAGAGGTAGGTATCACTGTGTCCTTATTTTACAGATGAAAAAACTGAGGATGGGAGAAGTTAACTTGCCCTGAGTCACATAGCTAATAAGTGATAGTATGGAAATCCAAACTAAAGCAGTTTGGCTCTAGTATCATTATTCTAATCCATGTGCTGTACTGTCTGTAGGTAATGTGAGAACTTGAAAGATACTCAAGATGAAATGTGTATCACAAATCATAAATGATTCCATAGGTGTTACACTCTTTGAATACTTAAAACTTAAGTGTTTGTGACAGGACAGCAAGCACAGTACTCTAACTTCTAAGGAGTTCTCTGTGGTATTTAGAGTTTATCAAGGCTAGATAAAGAGCACTCACCTCAACAAACATTTAAGTCTTACCACCACTGGTCCATTTTGTAAAAGGCTACATATAAATCAACATGAAGAAGAGGTGTCTACCTGGTTTAAAAGCACTGAGAAGCTAATTCATCTTCCCATTTGATGGCAGTGTGTCTGAAGGATGCAAGCTTAAGCTCCTCTTAATTATTTTGAGCTTATATTAAATGACCTACCCTATATTTGAAGCCCAACCTGTTTGTAAGAAGAGGAGTTTCAGTATTGTTCTGTAACTCATCTTTTTCACCTAACAATGCATTCTGAAAAAATTAAGGGTTTTTTTTGGACAACTGTGTTTAGTCATATGGATGTGCCTTGATTTAACTCATACATGATTGATTTATCAGTATTAAGAGTGACTTTGTGGAATCAGTGTTTACTTTATTCCTGATTATAGAATACAGTCATCTCAGGGCCAACCGTGGGTTCTGCATCTGGAGATGCAACCAACTGCAGATGGAGAGCTCAGCTCCAGAGGATCGACTGTGTATTATGGACCATATAATTCCCAATCATATATTTTGATTAAGGCTCTTAATAAAAGATGGCAAATAAATGTCATGCAGACATTTATAGCTATTTCCAGATCCTGTTATTTTGTTCTCTGCACACTTATACTAGCAAAGCCATGATCAGCCTTAGTTTTTCTGAGTTTTGCACTTGAGGCAGCCACTGTCAGTCATTTGAAGTTACTGTTCCAGATAAAATCTATTCGTCAATACTCTTTCCTTTTTAGATTTATTATAGCCACTCACTGCTGGTTCACTAGCTATGTTTGGACTGTCAGTTTATTTCTGGGAAGCTTCAAAAACCCACCCCTTTCAGTCCATGTACTTCACGATCCTTCCAGTTCTCAATTTACTTCACTATCTTATAGTTTCATTAAGCTTAAGGTTTGATTAAACCTCTAATCTATAATCTCACTTAAACATAGTTGTTAAGTCATCATACTTCAAAAAAGTAATAGCACTATGACACTAAAATCATACACACAATATTTGGTATCTTTATGTTATTACGGAATTTTACCACAGTGAAAAATTAACCTAGATACACTCAGTGTTTGAAAACAAACATTTGATGAAGCACTTTCATGGCTCAAAGTTGAACTAGCTTTGGAGAGCCATTGTTTTTTGGTATAATAATTAGTTTTTAAATGCTTAATTTATTAGATGACAAGAAATCAGGCCCTTGCAAAATCTAGAAGAAATCACACTTTCTAACTTATGTGAATTAGCACTTGTAGTTCAATGAAATTAACAGTTTGTTCCCATTGCAATAGAGGTCCCCATTCATTTTTTTACTTCTGAATGATACCACTGTAGATCCTATTAACACCTGTACACTAAAATTCTTAGCATTTACTGCATGACATCTTATTGTACATTGTTTTTTATACTAGGGTTTTGTGAAAAATCATAAGATGGACCAGAGAAGTAGAGTTCTGTTGGTTTTTGCTTGTGCATATATGGCATACAACAACAGGAAAGAAAAAAAAATAACCTTTATAAAAGGAAAATTTCAAGCTACTTTTTTATCCCACATCTTTGAGTTAGCTTTTCAGAAAGATGTGACAAGTTTATCTGTACTTTAAATTTAGTGATTCGCCAAGTTTAGCATGCATCAGAATCACTTGAAGGGTCTATTACCACACAGATTGCTGGTCCCTACTCCCAGAATTACTGATTTTAGTGGGTCTGAGCTGAGATGGGGCCCGAGAACTTCATTTCTCACAAGCTCCATGTTGATCCTGGTATAGGGGGCCACACTTGGGGAATCACAGGCTTAAATGATTCCTTAGTCTCCTGATATTATTACATAACCCATTTTTAGAAGTACAGAACTTAAGAGTTTCCCTCTTTCTATCCTTACCTCTATAGACTCTCATCTGGGGACTTCCCTGGTGGTTAAGACTCTGTGCTTCTACTACAGTTGGCGAGGGTTTGATCCTGGTAGGGGAACTAAGATCCCACGTGTTGTGCATAGTGGCCAAAAAGGGAAAAAAAAAAAAAAAGACTCTCATCTGAATTGGTTGGGAGGTTGTGAGGATAGAAGAGGGGTGATGGTCAGTTTGGGAGAGAGTAAATAAAGGAGAAGAATGCTACATTTCATTAACCAGGCATTTCCTAATGTTAAAAGGAAAGAGGTTGATAAATAATTCAGCTCTTGCCATTAAAGAGCAGTTTAATTATTGTTACTGGACAAGTGTCAAGTCAGTCAATTCAATGTTTATATAGTGTGGGTATTCACAATTTAGAATTTTTTTTCCTTTATCTTAAATTATCTTGAATATAATCTACTATGTATTTGGTATTAGAAATAAGTGAGTTTTGTTTGTTTTCCAGTTTGGTCTTTGTTTAATGTAGAAATTTTCAGATTGATAATTAGGTTTATAATGCTGAGTTCCCCTCTCATGAAATTTGACTTCTGTCCTCTCAAAGGATCTCTCAGAAAAATACTACATAAAAATGATGCTTTTCTGATAGTCTGTTTAAGGGCAGTTGTATGCCTGTGTTTGGTCTTCTTAAGGGATTTACAGAGAATACTACAGTTGTCTTCATTGTATTATTTCCTTTTTTTCTTCCGGAAAGAAGGTAGTCAGGACTTGGGGAACTAACTTTTGTATCAGGAAAGTATTTCTCCTTAATTGAAATTTGAATCAATAAATTGTTTTTTGTATTGAATAACATGCCTAATTTTTTTCGTTATTGCTAAACTTGTTTACGTATCGCTAGATAAACAATAATTACCATTCAACGTACTGAATAACAGCCCTTTTTTTTTCATGTTTGTTCTTAGTACACTCAGAAGAAGCCTTGTTTTTACTGGCAACCTGTTATTACCGCTCAGGAAAAGCATATAAAGCATATAGACTTTTGAAAGGACACAGTTGTACTACACCACAATGTAAATACCTGCTTGCAAAATGTTGTGTTGATCTCAGCAAGTAAGTTTCTAAATCTTTTCTACCTAATTTTGTTCTACTTAACTGTAGAATTCTGGATAAAATTCTTTTGATGGATTAGACTCTGACTCCCTTTCTCCCCTCTTGGTAGTAGAGTTTTGTCTATTACAGTAACTTTTGAAATGCTGCTGCCTAGTATTTTGTTATGGAGAGATTTTATTGGTATGGTATAAATAGAATTTAAATCGGGAGAAACCTAAGTTGTAACTAATTCCTATGATTTTGTAAAATGATTGTAATAAGCCTGAAAACCTAACTTCCCAGTTCACCTGAGATTAATGCTGCCTTGTGTCTAGACCGTTGTATAATTAGTTATTTGCCCTTCAAAATCATTCTTTTGGGCAACCATTACTCCTTTTAAACAAGGGGACAGATTTAGGAGAACACTTCTTTGGTATATGACAGCTCAACCAAGTCAGCTGTCCATATTCTGAATCTGGAGGCAGCTAGAGATTTAGGTAGTTATGTTCTGTCAGACTTTTTTCTGTGCTGTGATAAATGGAATAGTGGTAAAAGTGATTAAACAGATAACTGTAAAGCCTGTATATTTAGTTTATAGGTATACAGTCACAGGATTCAAATAAACCCCATTTACTTGATAGGTATACATTGAAAGGATATAAATAAACCCCATAAAGTCTCCATAGTCTGATAAGTATTTATTTGTCCAGTGTCTAATTGAAAACTTTTAAATTACAGCTAAAATATATATATATAAAATTTCTGAGACATTTGCTATTGAATTACTTCTACTCCAAAGATTCTAATGTTGAATTCTTTAAAATATATTTATTTAATTTGCCAGTTTCTTAAGACAGTTCTTACCTTAGACTTTCTTATCCCATTTATAAATATTTATAGTTTTTAAAAAATCCCACTGTTTCCCTACTTCAAGGAATAATAGAACTAAGAAGAACCACCAAATCTGTTAATGAAGCGCTGTTCATATTTTTCCCCCAGCGTAACAGTCTTCCATTTCTTTTGATGTGAGTAATGTGTATGTTGCTCAGACTAGATTTGTACATACAGACTAAAGGTAACTATTTCTGTTTTTAAAGGGTAAGACTGAAATTTTAAGATGGTAAATTCCCAATCTCCCAAATGATTCTTAATACATGTTTATTGCTATTCTAAAGGTACCATGAACTTTTTACTTTATCTACATAGTAAGAGGTACATTGGTAATGAAGAATGTCTTAACACACTGTGCTTTTTATATTGACTTTTTAAAAAATCTGTGAATGTGTGTTTTAAAGGCTTGCAGAAGGGGAACAGATCTTATCTGGTGGAGTGTTTAATAAGCAGAAAAGCCATGATGATATTGTTACTGAGTTTGGTGATTCAGCTTGCTTTACTCTTTCATTGTTGGGACATGTATATTGGTAAGTAAGAATGATTGAAATTATCAGAAAATTGTTTCTAGTACTATAATGAATTACTACTCAGCGATAAAGAGGAACAAACTACTGATAAACATGATACTTTGGGTGGATTTCAAGAGCATTATGGCAAGTGAAAAAAAGCCAATTTCAAAAATTTACATATTCTGTGATAGCATTAATAGAACATTATTGTTATGACACAGTTACAGTGATAGAGACAGATCAGTGGTTCTCAGACATGAGAGTTGGGGCAAGAGTACTGGGGCTGTAGAGAGGTAGCTAAAGGAGTTTGTTTGGGACTTTGGAACAGTTCTATATCCTGATTGTAGTGGTACTTACCCAAATATATACATGTGATAAAACTTCATAAAAACTATACACAAACAAATAAGTGCACGCAAAAACTGCTGAAATCCAAATTAAATCTGTGGTTTAGTTTACCGTATTATTGTGCTTAGTCACTCAGTCTTATCCGACTCTTTGCCACCCTATGGACTGCAGCCAGCCAGGCTCCTCTGTCCATGGGGATTCTACAGGCATGATATGGAGTGGTTTGCCTATCCCTTTTCCAGGGGATCTTCCCGACCCCAGGAATTGGACTGGAGTCTCCTGCATTGCAGATGGATTCTGTGCCAGCTGAGCTACCAGGGAAGCCCTTACTGTGTTATCCTACTGTCAATTTCCCAGATTTGATCATTGTACTATGGTTATGTTGAAAGCTGTTATTAAGGGAAGCTGGGTGTAGGGAATTCTGTACTATTTTTTCAACTTCTATGTGAGTCTAAAATTATATCAAAATAAAGTTAATAAAGAGAAGGTATTAAATCACAGAAATGCTGTATATATTACTAGTTATTTTATTTTTATTTTTTTAGTTTTCTTTTTTTTTTACTTTACAATATTGATTTGGTTTTGCCATACATCAGCATGAATCCGCCACGGGTGTACACGTGTTGCCAATCCTGAACCCCTCTCCCACCTCCCTCCCCATACCATCCCTCTGGGTCATCTCAGTGCACCAGCCCCAAGCTTCCTGTATTCTGCATCGAACCTGGACTGGCGATTCATTTCTTATATGTTATTATACATGTTTCAATGCCATTCTCCCAAATCATCCCCCCCTCCCTCTCCCACAGAGTCCAAAAGACTGTTCTATACATCTGTGTCTCTTTTGCTGTCTCGCATACAGGGTTGTCGTTACCATCTTTCTAAATTCCATATATATGCGTTAGTATACTGTATTGGTGTTTTTACTAGTTATTTTAAAACAAGATCATTTGTTTAAAAGTTTTTGAAGGTACGTTTGTATCAGGTCCTAACCATGAAGGAAGGTTTTTCCTCTTTTTCAGAGAAATAATTATTTTTATTTATCATAAAGATTAAAAGGTCAGGTATCCAATAGGGCACAACCCTGCTCCAAAAACTGGCTTTTCATTTCAACCATCATATTCCTGTTGTGACCAAAGTTGCACTCAGTAATTTAGAAACCTCCTTGTTATAGTTTTGAAGCTACAGCTTGTTATCTTTTATCTCCAGTACTTTGATATAGACATTTCATTGGTCTTTTTGTCTACAGTAACACATGAGACTTGCATCTTTAAGGCATGACTGATTCTGAGTCTAGTTCTTAGATTAACCTGTTTCTTCCAGTACCATTTAAATAGCTATTTTCAACCCAAATCCTTTGGAAAACTCCTTTCTGAGTTTTAGTTTTTAAAAAAATTGACCTAAAATTGGGACACTCCAGGCAGCTTAATTTTATTAAATCTTTCCCTCCTTTTGTCTCTCTATTGAGTAATTATAGGTCTGTCTCCCAGATGTGACTATTATAACTCCACATCTGGCTCCTTCCCCAATTTTTTTTTAATTGAAGGATAATTGCTTCACAGAATTTTCTTGTTTTCTGTCAAACCTCAACATGAATTAGCCATAGGTATACATATATCCCCTCTCTTTTGAATCTCCCTCCCCATCCCATCCCTCTAGCTTGATACAGAGCCCCTGTTTGAGTTTCCTGAGCCATACAGCAAATTCCCGTTGGCTGTCTATTTTACATATGGTAATGTGCGTTTCCATGTTAGTCTCTCCATACATCTCACCTGCTCCTCCCCTCTCCCCATATCCGTAAGTCTGTTCTCTGTGTCTTTTTCTCCATTGCTGCCCTGCAAATAAACTCTTCAGTACCATTTTTATAGATTCTGTATATATGCATTAGTATATGATATTTATCTTTCTGACTTATTTACTCTTGTATAATAGGCTTTAGGTTCATCCACCTCATGAGAATTGACTCAAGAGTGTTCCTTTTTATGGCTGAGTAATATTCCATTGTGTGTATGTACACCACAACTTCTTTATCCATTTATCTGTCGATGGACATCTAGGTTGCCTCCATGTTCTAACTATTGTAAATAGTGCTGCAGTGAACAATAGGATAAAAGTGTCTTTTTCAGTTTTGGTTTTCTCAGGGTATATGCCTAGGAGTGGGATTGCTGGGTCATATGGTGGTTTTGGAGAAGGAAATGGCAACCCACTCCAGTACTCTTGCCTGGAAAATTCCATGGACCGAGGAGCCTGGTAGGCTACAGTCCATAGGGTCACAAAGAGTCAGACACAACTGAGCAACTTCACTTCACTTCACTTCATGGTGGTTTTATTCCTAGTTTTTTAAGGAATCTCCATACCATCTTCCATAGTGGCTGTATCAATTTACATTGAATGTAATTTAAATATTTAATGTATCAATTTACATTCCCACCAACAGTGCAAGAGCGATCCCTTTTTCTCCACACCCTCTCCAGCATTTATTGTTTGTAGACTTTTTGATGATGGCCTCCTTTCTGACCAGTGTGAGGTGATATCTCATTGTAGTTTTGACTTGCATTTCTCTAATAATGAGCGATGTTGAGCATCTTTCATGTGTTTGTTAGCCATCTGTATGTCTTCTTTGAAGAAATGTCTGTTTAGGTCTTTTCCCCACTTTTTGATTGGGTTGTTTATTTTTCTGGTGTTGAGTTATCCCAATTAACTTTTATATTATTTATACATACCAGTATCTATCTGTATGTGTGTGTGTGTATCTAATCTCTTCTTGGTAGACATTTTGTTCTACATTTATTTTATGGTCTATTAATCAGATCATGAGAAATCTAGTTTGCTATTCTCAGAAAGCTTATAATCAATGGTAAGAGAGCACATGAAAGATAAATAAATAGACAAACCATACTTAGTTATAGACATGGTGAGGGGCTGTATAACATAAGTTAGTTTTGGTATAATCTTCAAACATTGAGTTTTCACTGTATTTTTCTTTTCCTGGCCTTATATTAAAAGTTCCCAAGCATTCATTGTCCGCTTTCCACTCCTAATTTTTACTTTCCAAAAATACTCATACCTTTGTTTCCTGTTTTTAAGTTACCCTGCTATACATGGTAAATGAATATATCATTCTTGTTACAGTTATTTTCCCTTTAAGAAATGTCATCTAAGCAATCCTTAGATACAGACTTTGATAAAACTTACATTTTCTGAAAGTTTGTCTCCTTCCCCTGTTTCTTTCTGTGTCCATGTGTTCATTGGGTCAGATTAGACAAATCTGGGAAGCTAAATAAGCTTCAACTAGTGGTACTTTCTTGTCTTTATTACATCATTTATTCTAGTTTCTACTCACTCGCAAAATTTGAAAGTAAGGCACATTAATATATAGTTCCCCAAGGGGATCTTTTTTTCGTTTCTTTGATATATACTGACAGCACATAAACAGATTATGTGTTTTAACTGATAGTTTCATTTGAGGGTTGTTTAGTTCAATGCCATCTGGTCCTTTATAAAACCTCGGGGTTTTGGGAAAGTTGCTGTATCTTAATTTTTTTCCTTTAGATAATGAAGAATTTCAGTCTTAAACCAGGTCAGTAGTATTTTTTAACCTGAAAGCTCTACAAGTCTTACTAACCCTCAATCTTGTCTTCTCTCCCATTTAAAAGCTAGGGAGGCCACAATGCTGTTCTAATAATTTCCAGATTGTTTCAAGTATATAGGGTCCTAAGAATGTTGTCCATGTTTTGAATGTAAGCCTTTATACACACAATTTAGAAACATGAATTTTCCTTTTTGTTAGAGCTGCCACCTTTACTTTGTTAAAATATCTTCTCATTTAAATATGCTATATTTAAAGCATTTAAGTCACTTTCAAAATTACCACTGGGATTTATATTTAAAATCAAGAATAAGACAAATATTTGCGTGTTTCCCATGCTGCTGTTGCTGCTAAGTCGCTTCAGTCGTGTCCGACTCTGTGCTACCCCATAGACGGCAGCCCACCAGGCTCCGCCATCCCTGGGATTCTCCAGGCAAGAACACTGGAGTAGGTTGCCATTTCCTTTTCCAATTCATGAAAGTGGAAAGTGAAAGGGAAGTCGCTCAGTCGTGTCCGACTCTTCTCGACCCCATGGACTGCAGCCCACCAGGCTCCTCCATCCATGGGATTTTCCAGGCAAGAGTACTGGAGTGGGGTGCCATCGCCTTCTCCATATCGCCTCATTAACTGTAATGTCCAAAAGGAAATGAAAAGCAATTATAGTATCTAAGAAAGCAATGAGTGTTTGTTTGTTTTGTTAACATGCCTTTCACTTCATGTTCTATTTGCTTTCACCTGACTTTTGACTTGAAATACCCTAAATAATAGAGATTGGAGGATAGTAAGAAAGAGAAATTGATCATTTAAGGAAGAATTTAGAAGAGAATGCACAGAACTTACATAAGATTTACCTAATTTTCTGTAACAAATTTTCTTTGTAATAGATGTTTTAGGTTTTATAGCTTGTCTAATCTATTTGTTTGTCTTTACAGCAAGACAGATCGGCTTGCCAAAGGATCAGAATGTTACCAAAAGAGCCTTAGTTTAAATCCTTTCCTCTGGTCCCCCTTTGAATCATTATGTGAAATAGGTAAGTTTGTAGAGGTGGTTAGGGGAGGGTTCTCCCATTTCTTCTTCCCTTTTTTTCCCCCTGCTTAATTTTTGGAAAATGATACAAATTATATATCCACAAGACAAATATTTTTCAAAGCTAAAGGCTTTTAAACTTGAGAACAAGAAGTAAGGTAGAATCATGTTTCAGGAATAACATGGCCTTTCTTGTGTCCTCAAGGAATGAATTGTGTTGTGAGTATAAAGTTAGCCAAAATAGCATTCTGGATAAGAAAAGAAATAAGTAAAATACCCAGAGACATGGATAATATGTGGTGGGGAGTTGTCATAGTATATATGCTCTAGGAGGCATGAAGGATCATTTTAAAATGTTGTGTCGATATACATTTAAGTGCTTAAAATTTTATTTTGATTTTTAGAAGGTTTCACCTCTCCACCCTCATTCCTTACCTTGAGCAAAATGAGGTCTAGTTGCTTTCTGCTTTAAAACACAGAAATCTGTACTTTCTTGTGATTTATTATATTTAAAGTCAGTTTCATTGTGGTTTAACTTATTTCCTAAATGTACAGCTTTATCTTTGATGTACACTTTTACAGTACACTGATGGATGAGCTTTTGGGAGTAAATCTGATTCACTGAAATAGATAGAACTTTAAAACTCTGGATAAGGCTTTATTTTTGCTGGCTTATGCTTTTTTTTTTTTTTTTAATTTAACCTTCATTTCCTCAGAAGCAAACTTTTTTTTTCCCCCTTCACAGGTGAAAAGCCAGATCCTGACCAAACATTTAAATTAACGTCTTTACAGAACTTTAGCAGCTGTCTGCCCAACTCTTGCACAACACTAGTATCTAATCATAGTTTATCTCACAGACAGCCTGAGACAGTTCTTACAGAAACACCCCAGGACACAATTGTAAGTGTATTATACACTAGTGTTAAAAATATTGTGAAAATGAAAAATAGTGATCTGAGCTAAATAATGTATTGTAAATGACATGGTAGAAATTTTCTGTTTCAGGAATTAAACAGACTGAATTTAGAATCTTCCAATTCAAAGTACTCGTTGAATACAGATTCTTCGGTGTCTTATATTGATTCGGCTGTAATTTCACCAGATACTGTCCCTCTTGGAACAGGAACTTCCATATTATCTAAACAGGTTCAAAATAAACCAAAAACTGGTCGAAGTTTATTAGGAGGACCAGCTGCTCTTAGCCCATTAACCCCAAGGTAAGACAAATAAAAGATACTTTAAAATGTGCTTAATATTAAATGATCTTAGAGTAATTCCTATATTAGTAATATAAGTTAATATGAACAGCAACTTCTAAATCATTATGGAAATAGAGATATTTAATAAGTCAATAATGAGTCTATTCCATTTTCAGAAAATGAAGTAATAGAAATACAGTATCTGTGATAAGAATTTCGTATTAAGTGTTGGAGAAAATTTTTAAACTTAAGCATTCCTTATTCAGCTGTTGTATGCATTAAAAGATACTCTGTTTATGACTATGCGTCAGTGAATAGCAGTGAACCTTTTTAAAATGTTGGGATGTTTATAATCAGTAATAAATGGTTAAAGTGCTATATTCCAAAATGGAAAAGGATTGACACCTATCAATATATGAAGTGTTCTGTGAAATTTTTTAGAAATATATATATATATGTATAAATACAGGAACCCAGGCCAGAGGATGCATTTCTAAAAGAATCAAAATAAAAAATTATATGCTAGGACAGACTGTGAATTGGGTCCCAGGGCCAGGAAATTACTTAAATAGTATGACCATGAGATTACAAAACTCATTGATTCCACAGATGCGTTCATTAGTCTCTAAGGATATTTTCTCTAATAGTGTCTAAATCACATAAATTCCAAGAATTTGAACTAATTTGATCATTTGGATCTTAGCTTTTACCAGCTACTCTTCTTTATTTCTAATAAATCTCCTGAGATCTGTAGTTACTGCTCAGTTTAGTTCCTTATTTGATTTTTTTTTTTTGTAATTTTAGTTTTGGTGGGTGGAATAGTCTATATTCACAGCTTATTTTTAATCTGCCCCTTAGATCCTCAATGCCCCCAAGACTGATTTGCCATTCTCTTCCTTTTAGACCTTCTAATTTAAGTATACTGCTGCTTTATATATGCCTTGATGACTTTTTGACACCTTGATTTCAACCTCTTCTCAGTTTTGGGATTTTGCCATTAGAAACCCCAAGTCCTGGAGATGGATCCTATTTACAAAACTACACTAATACATCTTCTGTAATTGACGTGCCACCCACCGGAGCCCCTTCAAAAAAGGTATTTTCCGTGTAAAATACAGTGAATTACTGTTGCCTTAGAGAAGTTATCTAAATGTGGAAGACGGTCATCATTATCGTAGCCTCCTGGTTATAGTAGGAAACACAAAGCTGGTTGCTCTTTTGACCACGTAAGTTTGTAACTCACGAGTGTAGTTTATTTCAGCATATAGCTAATTAAGCATATTCAGATTTTTACTTTTAAGTTCCTTTTTTTAAAAAACAAAATTAAGATGACCACTTTGAATGTAAATAAAGGAAATTATACCTGCCATGGTTTCTGCTTGTCCCCATCAGTATATTTGTTTTTTAGTTGTACTAATATTAACATGAAAAAAGATGACTCACATAAAGCTAGCTCTTTATGATAATAAAATTTTTATGGTGGATCTCAGGTGTGGAGTTAAAGTGTAGTAAAATGAAAAATATTTCATAGTATCTGTATAGTAAATACTGCAATAAGACTGCATTGCAACTGTGACTCTTTATAATGTTCTTTTACTGTCTGTGGCAGTAGAGGCCAAAATGAGGTTTATTTAAAATATATCTGTGGTGCAGGGTATCTTATGTGAGAATTAAATTAGGTTATATATGCAAATGCCTGTTGCTGTGCATAATGGATATTTAAGAAATGAAAGCTAAATGAGTCATACTGGTATGTGAATGACTGAGATAACCCTTTTACCCTCAGAGAAACATGTTTCTTCTTGTTTTGTTTTAACTCTTTTACTCCTGAACTTTAGCAAAGTTTTTTACATGATAGCTTCTTAATGAGTGATAATAGGAACTCCAAGAGTGGTAAACGTGGACTAAAAGTATTTAATACAGAGATTGTGTTTTAAACTGGATTTTTTTTAAGTTGGCAACTACCTGCTGTTGTATTATTATGAGAGTGACATGTATGTGGAAATTAGTTTATTACAGTTATAAGAAGGTATAATAGGACAGTGGTTAGCATGCCAGGGGAAGTAGGCCAAAACCATGAGTCAGAGTAATTAAGGACAAGTTAGGTAGTGAACACATATATGATTTCATTGCCCAGTCTAAGCCTCTTCTGCCTCTGTTCTTTTACTCTATTACAAGACATTTCTGGAAAAGCTATATTTCCAGATCTGCCTGCAGTATCAACTAAAAATATCAACCAAGTAGTGAGTTCAGCAGATAGTTCTTTGTCAAATAAGGAAGGGCCAGAAAATAGGTGAAAATATTCAGTGGATAGTTATAGAGGAAAGAATATGACCAAGTGATAGATACAATTATTAAAGGGTTAAAATGACCATGCTCTCCTAGAGAAAGAGAGAGGTGCTAAGGAACTTAATTTAAAACATTGGAAGAAAGAGGGGCCAGAAAATGAAGTGGTAGAACAAATAATCAAGATACTATACTAAATATTTTAGAAATTACACAAAGTTTCAGAAGGACGAGGCAGGTGGGCATGATGTTAAATGTTGAGAAGGCCAAAATAAGGCTTTCATATATGGTGAGAATGTAATTATTAGTGATTATTTATAATGTGCAATTTCAGAATTATATACAGTGACTATCACAGTAACTAATTTTTGGAGAAATTTATTTGGTAGTAAAATTTTTTTTTCAATATCCACTGACACAGAGATCACTTTATAAAAAAGTTAAGTGATGAAAATAAATAGAAATAAGGTGATAAATTAGAGAAGAGAGAAGGGGCAAGCACAGTCCAGAAGATTGAACACATCAAAAAGAAATACTAATTCCATGCAGTATTCTTAGAATTTGGAAAATAACCCAGTGATTTTTTTTTTTAATCTACTAATCTGAATTACTCTAAGACTGTCTTTATTAAGTGCCAAAGAAGGGATATAAAATCTTACTGTATTATTTTTTATGTATACTAAATTAGATCATAACTTTTGAGAATAGTAGCTGTCTTAAAATTTTTTAGCACTTAGCCCCAACTGGGAAAATTACATAATAAATGGCTTCTAGGAATCTTAAACGTTTCCTTGATAACTAAAGTCGAAAGATAAAAAGATAGTAAAAGGGTAAAAATATTGAGCTTAATATGAGGAAATAGGATGATGTTCATTCTAATATATCAATAATTAATTAACCTAAAATGACATCAGTAATGACATTAATAGTTTGTGTTTTCAGATGACAGACAATATATAATATGAAATCTTGTATTGGGGAAATGTAGATGGGTACATCATGATGTCTTTTACCACTCACAATGCAATTTATAATTCACAAACTTTAGACTTTTTGTGTTTTACAGTCTGTTGCCAGAATCGGCCAAACTGGAACAAAGTCTGTCTTCTCACAGAGTGGAAACAGTCGAGAGGTAACTCCAATTCTTGTTGCACAGACACAAAGTTCTGGCCCACAAACAAGGTATTTATTTAGTCTCATTATTTGATATTGTTTAGCTTTTCTTGTTGTGAAACAGTTCTTCGGTTTAGGCAGGTTGTTTTGACTGTTCCAAGAATTCTAGAATGACTATGTAAATTTTGAATATGTTAAATTTGTAATTTCCAACTTACTGAAAAAGGAAATTTAATTTTTGAGTATTACAATGCAAATCAAGACAAGAGTTAGCTAAAATACCTTTTTATTCTAATTGCCTCGTGAGTTTGTTTAAACTAGATATTCTTAGCACTCCTCCAAAATAATTTTCCTTTTTTTTATGTAACCTTCTCCAGTGATCAAGTACAGATAGATTATTTTCCCCTTCCCCTATTATGCATTTCTATAAGTAGCTCATAGTATGACTCTGCCGATAAATCTTCAAATGATGAATCCATTTCCACACAGAAATGGTGTTAAATAGGATTTCTTTTCCTATTCAAGGCCTCAAAAATAAATTATAGCTAATATATTAAGAGAAAGCTACAACTTTACCTCCTAAAATAGTGAACATGTACCATAAGTCTTAAAATAGGTACACATGTGCATATACCTTGACTATATAAAAGGCCTCAGTATTTCTAAAATGCCTGGCTGGTAAGTCTCATTATGAATGCCAGCTCTCGGGTAGGTGGCAATGATTGCCTAGGGCTCAGTGATAAGAAGGAGCCTGAGCCTCCTGCAGAGCACATTAATAGGCCAAATATATGTTAATCTTCAAGAATATATAAACATAATTTACTGAATTATGCATTTCATTTAAACAAATGTACTAACTGTAATACACATGAATTACATTAATTTTGCCTTCTTTGTATTACTAATTCCTTTTTATCTTCTTTTCTTAGTTGATGTATAGTTGATGTGTACCACTGTACCTTCTTTATTGCCTGTTTTAGTTTCCAACAGCAGCCCTAGCAAAGTACCACAAGCTGGGTGGCTTAAAACAACAGAAATTTATTCACTCACAGTTCTATCTGAAACCAGGGTATTGCTAGGGCCGTCACTAGGGGAGGATCCTTATCTCTTCCAGCTTCTGGTTACCCCAGGCATTCCTTATTTTGTGGTAGGCAACTCAGTATTTCCCTGTCTCCACATAGCCATCTTCCCTGTGTGCCTCTGTATTCAAATTTCCTTTTTCTTATTAGGACATCTGTCATATTGAATTAGCGCCCACCGTGATGACCTCATCTTAAGTTAATGACATCCACAAAGACCATATTTCCCAAAAAGTTCAGATTAACAGTACTGGAGGTTAGGACTTCATCATATCCCTTTGGGAGACACAATTCAACCCATCAGATCAGATCAGATCAGTCGCTCAGTCGTGTCCGACTCTTCGCCACCCCATGAATTGCAGCATGCCAGGCCTCCCTGTCCATCACCAACTCCCGGAGTTCACTCAAACTCACGTCCATTGAGTCAGTGATGCCATCCAGCCATCTCAACCTCTGTCGTCCCCTTCTCCTCTTGCCCCCAGTCCCTCCCAGCATCAGAGTCTTTTCCAATGAGTCAACTCTTCAAATGAGGTGGCCAAAGTACTGGAGTTTCAGCTTTAGCATCATTCCTTCCAAAGAAATCCCAGGGCTGATCTCCTTCAGAATGGACTGGTTGGATCTCCTTGCAGTCCAAGGGACTCTCAGGAGTCTTCTCCAACACCACAGTTCAAAAGCATCAATTCTTCGGCGCTCAGCCTTCTTCACAGTCCAACTCTCACATCCATACATGACCACAGGAAAAACCATAGCCTTGACTAGACGAACCTTTGTTGGCAAGTAGTGTCTCTGCTTTTGAATATGCT